>NC_090322.1:206237750-206510486 GCF_040869045.1 Eurosta solidaginis | reverse complement strand
TTACCTCTTCTGCATAAGAAATTTGGTCTTCTGAAATGTAAAAGCCTTAGACAAAAGTGGCGAATGTTTCAAATATATTTGTAGATCATTTCTAAAACTGATTTATGAAAAGTTGAAAGCTGGGATTCCCGATGACCCACATATAAGACAAATAATTTGTGATCCAGTGTTCACTAGCCGCATGAAAGCACCTGAAAAATTTGAATGGATGGTAAAAAACTTTTAAGGAAACAGGAAGTTACCTAACTTCTCTGAGCATATAGACCAACTAATGCTATACACTCAATATTTGGAATTTTGAGTAGCAAGATACACTTTCTCAATAGCCATCTGGACCGTTTTTCTGAAAGTTTAGGAGATCTCAGTAAAGAATAGGGCGAGGGTTTTCACCAGGATCTTCGCAATATGGAAGAGCGAAATCAAGTACACTGGAGCGCACAAATGTTAGCTGATTACTGCTGGATTATTCAGAGTATTGCTCCTGAATCAACACATAAAATAAAATAACTTAAAGAAAATTTTACTGATATCATTTTATAAAAAAATAGTTTATTTATTAAAAAAGATAGTTTTTACTTAAAAATTTTTTATTAATAAATATATTGGTATCTAAAACTGCTAGGAAAAAACTTTTAAAACGAAGGTGAAAAGTACTTTAACAATCATACATAAAATCCTTCGCAATAGAACTTGGGTCGACTAATGTACGCGGTGTCTTCAAAAAGTTTCGCGAATTTTGTGGTTTTTCAAAAACTTTTTATTTATAAATGTCTATTTTGTCCCCTTCAAAGTAATCCCCATGATATATTATACACTTGTGCCACGGGTTTTTCCAATCATCGAAGCACTTCAAAAAATAATTTTTTTATCCTCCTTCGATGCCGTCTTTATCTCCTCAATGGTAGCGTAACGTCGTCCTTTCATGGACGTCTTCAGTTTAGGGAACAAAAAAAAGCCACAGGGGGCCAGATCAGATGAATACGGGGCTGCGGCATCATTAGTGTGTTGTTTTTGGCCAAAAAGTCGCATCGAAATTGAGCAATTTTCGTACGAATTTTGCGTCGACCCGTCTCATGCCTAAGTCATTGATAAAAATTGAATGGCATGATACGTCTAAGTCCTCAGCAATTTCTTTAACGGTGATTCGACGATTGGCAAATACCAGTTTCTTCACTTCATTAATTTTTTCGTCGGTTTTGAAGTGCTCGGGCGTCCGGCACGCTCTTCGTCGTTCAAATTTTCTTGGCCTTCTGAGAACATTTTGTACCACCAATAAACGATGCTTCGGTCCAAGGTAGCTTCTCCGTATGCCACAGTCAACATTCGAAATGTATCCGCGCACTTAATCTCGTTTTTCACACAAAATTTGATACAGGTTCTTTGATCAATTTTTTTTGATTAGTAAAAAATCGAAAACGAGCCAAAACACGTGCAAACAAAGCAGCTGTCAACAAATAAGTGAAGGGAGTAAGGAGTCAAAATGGCTGAGCTTGTCGCCATAAGTGAGAGACATGAGTACCAACATAACGCTACAAAAAATCGAAATTCGAATATTCGTAACCCGCGAAAATTCAAAATTTGCTATACTTTTTGAACATACCTCGTAATTAAACGTCTTTTCTAAAAGCCTTAGCCAGTAGCCATTTTCATACCATTAGCTGTTTGTTTTAATATCATCTAAATGAGTAGCGAACACAAGCACGCGGGTATCAACACACTTTTATACCCAGTTGTACTTGTACACAGGGTATTATAACTTTGACTGGATAACGGTTGGTTGAACAGGTATAAAGGAATCGAGATAGATATAGACGTTCATATATCAAAACCATCAGTATCGAAAAAAAATTTGATTGAGCCATGTCTGTCCGTCCGTCCTTCAATTGACACAATAGCTTGAGCATATAGTGAAGTATCTTCATCAAATTCGGTATATGGGCTAATATACACACAGAGTAGATTGGTAATGAAAATTAGCGAAATCGGACGATAACCACGCCTACTTTATCGATATCGAAAATTTATAAAATTGGAGAAAATGAAATTATGCAAAAACGAATACCGCTAGGGTAATGCAATTTTAAAGGTGAATTGGTTTTATGACGCAAACATTATTCCAAAAATGTTGGAATATGGGCGTGACACTACCCATTTATCAAGCCGTAAATCAAAAGCCGTTAAAGAAATTACATTGAAATTTTGCAGAGACACTACATCTGACAAATTATATAGACTGAGTAAGGATAATAAAAATCGGTTAAAGACCACGCCCCCTTTTCCTAAAGGTCCAACCTTAACAAAGTTTGCAATAACTCTATCTACATTTGATATTCTACATCAGTAATGGCACGGTTGAGTTCGGAACAAAGCGTAAACAAATTGTGAAAATGAGCGCGACTCGCCTCTTTCTTGTTAGTTTTTCCAAAATAATTTTAATGCCATAAGTCAAACAACAGAATTTGAATTGCACAGCTGGGTATGTAATGTGCGTTTTCACCCGAAGTTAGACTTTCTTACTTGTTTGTCTTTAAACTTGAAATAACCGTAAACTAATAAAAATGTTGCGGTTGAAGTGGTACTAGCAAACAAAATTTATGTGACCAGAGAATGAGCCAAAAACCAAAATTGGTGGCATTTTTTCTATTGGTTTAGGACAAATTGTAACAAGGAAGTTTCTCCAAAGAAAAGCAGTTAACTAAAATCAGCTGCAACGAAAATTCTCACCATACGTATGAAATATATTCGCTTAACACTTGAATAACTAAATACAAACCACCGCTAATAAACCGCTAATGGAAATGAGATCGCCATTCGAGGCATACAAAAACAGTGTAATCGTCGTCAAACAAAACCCTTATTTGCGGTTGATGTGGAGTGAAACTGGAAAATATGCTAATCTAGGTATTTTGCGCAAATGTTGAAAATATGTTAATTTTTATTACAAATTAAGTGAAAATTTAATTTAGTTGGATTAATGTAAAGCGCTACGTAAATATGTTGCCGTCGTAGTGGCTATTGTGTGGGTTTAAGAGTTTATATTTGTTTGTGTATGGGCAGCATATGAAATTTTAAGTAGCAAAATTGTGCAGCTGCCTGAGTAGCGGTTTATTTTCTTTGTGCCTATTTTTATGCTGCCGAGCTTTTGATGGTTTGTGCTCAGCATATTTTTGTTTCATAATCATTTGCATAAATTTACGCGATAAAATGATTTCAATGTTTTCAGGGAGTAGGACGTTAAATAAAAAATATATATATATAAATATATGCTGAAATACAAAATTATTTATACATACATACCTATATGAAGGTCCATTATATGCTGATGAGCTTGCGTATTCGCTTATGCATTTTAACATTTAGCTGCAAGATCTCTTAATAGCTTTCAATTTAATTTAATTTTCCACTCAAAACTTTTATTATAGCATGGAATTTATTTATATGCTTTTAATACATACATTTAATTTATTGCTATTATTTACTGTTTATCAGCTAAGTTGGGAATGTAGGAATGCATAGGTATATTGCGACCCAATTAAGTGAGAAGTCAAGCTTTCTTGGAACAGCTTACAAACCGTTACCATACCTGCATATGTATGTATATACGAGGGGTGATCAAAAAGTTATTAAGATAGGCCGACAAAATTAAAAAAAAAAATCAAGTCCAGATTGAGTTATAAGTTTATACTTTTCGAAAGGTCCTCGATTCGCTTAGTCTGAATATCGAATCAGATTTTTCATTTGGATTTTTGTTATTGAGATTTTCACCCTTAAAAGAACGAAAGTTACTTTTTTTCCTGAACTCAATGTGTAATTTTGTCAAGACTCAGTGGCAGAAGGCCACGCCAAGAACGGCCACAGCAAAACTATGCAAACTGCATCCACTAGTTTGCATAGACATAACGGGTGCGAACGTCCCCTAATGATGCACTTAGTGGTTTAGTGGGAATATCTCCCTTCCCTATTCTGACAGAGAAAGAGGCAACCCTAGGCGCACTAAGACTTCAAAATATTGCGGAGATGAAGTTAGGAAACATGATAGGGCATATGAAAGTAGTAAGAAAATTCATAGGAAATCCCACGTTGGAGCTGCTTGATAAAATGTTCCCTAAGTCACGGAACTTTTTTTTTTAATAGACGTTAAGGCAGCGCGCTGCCCTCAAGTGACCCAATGAAACCAGGCTAATCCTGTTCCCGCGATCGATTTACATATATATATATATCATAACTTTTTTTGTTTTTTTTTTGTGCCTTGTCTTTGATGGGCAGCGGTTTGTCAATTGTATCCATTGTGGACAGAACACACTGGGAAGCAGGGAATCCTGATAATGACCTTTACTAAGAGGTATGGTTCACGGATGGATCGATCGAAATTCGATGACGAAAGAACCTTAGCTGGCATCTATCAGGAAATCGATACCTGTGGGATGCTACCCCACCATATTTCAGGCAGAAATCCATGTAATAGAAGACTGTGGTAGAGAATGTCTATGGAGAGGCTCATCCTCGCAGAGCATCTACATTATGTCGTACAGCCAGGCGGCCATGCGTGCCTTGCAATCCCACACAATTACAGCTAAGCTAGTGGATGACTGCATAGAAATTCTTAATTACCCGGGTGCCAAAAACAAGATTTTATTAGAATGGGTTCCCGGACATCAGGGACATGAAGTTAATGAACATGCAGTTTACCTAGCCAAGCTGGATGCTACAGCAGCATTGTATAAAAATAAATAAATGTAAGGCGCGATAACCTCCGAAGAGATCTAAGGCCGAGCTTCTCTTCCAATTTGCGTTGTGCTCCTCTTGATTTTCCCTACAAATTGGCCGGATGGGACCTACATGATTTTATGCCGACTCCGAACGGCATCTGTAAGGCAGATGAGTTTTCACTGAGAGCTTTTCATGGCAGAAATACACCCAGAGCGCTTGCCAAACACTGCCGAGGGGCGACCCCGCTTAGAAAAATTTTCTTCTAATTGAAAAACCTTATTTCTAAAAATGTTGATGTTGCTTTGCCACGGTGGCCGCCAGCAGCATTGTATAGTCCAGAGAAAAATCTATCCGATAGTCAAATTTGTTATTCCTGTAAGCTGGAGGATTCACATTATTTGAGAATGCGTCGCTCTGTCAAGGCAGATACTCTCCCATCTAAGTGGTGTGACACTTAATCCCCACGTGATATAGAGTAAATAGCGTGAAGAAGTACATAGATACATTCAATTCCTCCCCATACAACATTAGGCTGAAAGGTGATGCACCACAGATCTACACAAAGGTCGCAATGTTTCCAGGCCTAATAATAATAATAATACTAACGGTAATAATAACGGTCTGTTGTGGATGAGTTATTGGATTTGGACAGAGATTTTCGATGGGCTTTCTTTCGTTTTTCATCGACGAGTTACCGATTTATTATCGAATATTTATGGCCTATATATGTAAAAGGGTGGCAGCCCTGCAATACGCGGATAATAGCCATGCACTCTAGTTATTAGTGACATTGAAATCAAGAAGTCAAGTCGTTATCCAGTCGTTGAAGTTGAAAGTCGAAGAGAGAATCGTCGGTCGTTAAGTAGTACAAGTCGTGTCATTTAAGTTGAACTATTAAGTTGAATATTTTCAAATCCAAGTTAATTATCTAATTTTCACTACCAAACTATTAATTGTAATTTTTAATTTGAATATTTAATCAATAAACAACTTTAAACAATAACTATTACTAATTATTATTACACATATTGCAATATATCGAGTTTTTATCAAAGAAGTGTAGATTTTTTTCGGTAGTTAACTATTTTGATACCTACATGTTAACATTTTGCTATCGAAATGAAATTGTGGTGCTATCGAAAAGTTATCGATTTTTTTTCAAAAGGTTATCGATTTTGTATCAAAATGTTACCGGTATTTTATAAAAAAGTTATAGATGTGTTATCGACAAGCTGTCGGTTAGTTATCGAAACATAATCGATTTGTTACCGAAGTATTATACATCTTTTTATAGGCGTATCATCGATGAAACTTATAACAATAAAACTTTGCTAAAATAAAATAATTAAAAAAAAAAAATTTAAGTTAAACGGTTTTATTGAAAACAGTACTTACATGAAGTAATAATAATATTAAAAGCTAGAAAATAATTGGGTAGGTCCTAAGTACTAGTCATCACACTCCTAATCAATCTAAGGCGTTGATCAGACAATTAAATAAAAGCGCTGGGCGCGGAAATTTCTAAAAATATGAGGCGTAGCATAACCTTATTAGGGTTCAGTTGGTCTTATATATGACTATCAATAGAAATTTGACACGTCCAACGCTTTTATTTAATTGTCTGATTAACGCCCTTGATTGATGAGGAGTGGGATGACTAGTACCCAGGACGTACCTAATTATTTTCTAGCTTAGAGTATTATTATTATTTCAAGTAATTATTGTTTTCAATAAAACCGTTTAACTTAAAATTTTTTTTAAAATTGTTTTATTTTCAAGTTTTTAGTATTTATTTGATTGCCTACTATTTCTCAATCTATTTAGTTCATTTAGAGACTCATTACTGCAAGGACTCTCCTGACAATTTGTTACAATCTTGTTCCTCAATTCATAATCCTTCCAAAGACTTTACTCGACTCTGCGCCACGTATGCTTGTCGCTACTCCAACTCCAAAATATTTTGATGCCACTTCTACCGGGCTGTATGTAATATTTGTTCCAAATATGAGAACATCAAAGGTCGCATCCTATTTTTTGAATATCTCGATCCTTGCGCCACCTAGTGGCGATTCTTTTCTCATTATTGTATTGTCATCGGGTTCTGAACTATATTCCAAGTTTCAGGCTTGTAGCTTATCGGGAAGTTACTTAAAATTCAATTACAAAATTCGTGCCAGCCTGTCAAGTCAAGCTAAATAAAACCGTTTAACTAGATGAACATCTGTAAGCCGTTGATAACAGGCCAACAACAGACTGCTTACTCGATGATAATAATTCGTTCAAGATAATAAGCCGATACTATAAGCAAAATGGGTAATTTAAACAAAATTTTTTGTTGCTGATGAAAAGCCGACGAAGCTCTTCTCAGAACGCCTGATATTACTTAAATTTGCTAAAGTTCCCACTGTTGTTGTTTAGCTACCATCCGTAGGCGAGCTCTAGTTAACTTAAAGAATAAATAAAAAATATATAAATTCAATTGATGTTACATCGAAGTGATTTTACGTCGAGCTTATCTTCCAATTTGCATCGTGCTTTTTCATTTTTTCAAAAAAGTGGCGGGTCACGACCTTCATGTTTTACGCCGAATCCGAATGGCATACGGCATCTGCAAGGCAGATGAGTTTTCACTTTGCCAAATCACTGTCAAGGGGAGACTCCGCTTAGGAATTCTGTTTTTTCTAAATGAAAATACTTGTATCTCAATTTTCTGATGTTGCTTTGCCCGGAAATCGAACCCAGGATCTTCAGTGTGGTAGGCGGAGCACACTACCACAAACAAAATGATTACGATCACTGGCTTAATTTTGTTTCTACAAAAACTTTACACATTCAAGCCATATATATTGACATATAAATTCATGTATCCACATACGTACATGTGTATATACAATACACATAACTTCAGGCACATCAATTATACATTTGTTAAATACAATTAACGCTTAATGAATAAGTTCTGTTTATGTTTGGCTTTAATTTTATTTAAACTCGGTTATAAAGCTTAAAAGCCATCAGCAGGTAAATGCTTGCAGAAATAAAGATTGGAAAAAAATAAATAAAATAAAATCAATCAATTTATGTTCTCATTCCTCTTAAATTTAAACTGTATTAACAACGAATCCTACGAATTAAAAAACAAAATAAAAAAAAAATCACTCCACTAAGAGCACCTAATACTCAGCTTTCAGTATTATCGTATATGTGTTGTATATATATGTATATACTAGAAGACCCAGCAGACGTTGTTCTGCCCTAAATTTGGCCTGTCTGCATACATTTTAATAAGCTTTTTCCATCTGACTCTGCCCTCCCCCCTCTTCCCTGTTTCCTAATCCTTTTATTCACTCCTCCCTTCGTCTTTTTCGCTTCATCTATCTCCATCTTCGTCTCATTCTATCTCTTTCTCAATCTTCTCCTTCTCTCTTTTCTCTTCTCTCAATTTCTTCTCATCTTCTGCATCCCTTATTGCCTGTCCCAGAGGGTGGTATGTATTTTATTCCAGTCCCAGTCCCACTCCGAGCCTCAGTCCCAGTCCGTCTCTGGATAATATATTAAAAAAAAAAAAAAATGTCATAGTACTTCTAAATCGCGCCCCGCGATTCGTTACAATTCGTTACAATTGGTGTCAGAAGAGGAATTGTTGAATAAATTCTGGAGATTTCGAATACAGCTTGGCCATGGCAAAGTTAAGTGAATTAAGGATGCAGCAACTGAAAAAGGATTTGGAGAACCGTGGATTGAATACAACCGGCAATAAGATCGAACTTCAAGCACGGCTACGAGAGGTATTGGAATTGGAAGGAATTCATGTGGACGAGTATGTCTTTTATCCTGATGTGGAAGAGCCAGCGACTAAAATGGAGGAGAAAGTAGATACTCCGAATCCATTGGCAAGTGTTGACACTAACGCGATACTAGCAGTGTTGAAGCAAATGTCGTCACAAATATCCACCGAAATGTCATCTCAACTCGAAGAACAGAAGACATACATGGCATCACAACTGGATGAACTGAAGACATATATGGGATCCCAACTAGGATCACAGGAAGCACGCATTTCAGAAATGACGTCGCAAGTGTCATCCAAACTGGAAGACCAAAAGACATATATACCAACTCAATTGAAAGCGCAAGAGGCACGTACATCTGAAATGACGGCAGACATTTTGGAACAGGTATCATCAAAACTGGAAGGGCAGGATGCAATAATGGCTCAATTTCAGGCAGAAGTAGATGATTTAAAAGGTCGTATGCAGCAGTTACAACTAAATCACCCAGCTGTTTCAGCTAGCAATCCGAAGGTAAAAACTCCGTCTTTTGGCGGATCTGTTCCTTTCCAGGTCTTCAAGCTTCAATTTGAGAAGACATCAGCAGTGAGCAACTGGAGTGCTGAAGATAAAGTTGCTACACTGCTCGTGGCATTGAAAGGGCCTGCAGCTGAAATCTTACAGACTATTCCAGAGTACGAAAGGAACAGTTATGAAGCATCTATGGCCGCTGTCGAGAGATGTTACGGGAGCAAGAATAGGAAACAGATATATCAAATTGAGTTGCAAAACCGCTACCAAAAAGCGAACGAAACTTTGCAGGAGTTTGCGTCGGATGTCGAAAAACTGGCCCATCTAGCAAATGCGGACGCACCCGTGGAATACACCGAGAGGGTAAAAATCCAGAGCTACATAAATGGCATACGAATTACCTGGAGCAAGGTTGCGTACGGTCACTGGCGAGTATAACCAAGTCGTGGGAGAAGTGATCGGTGAAGTCTTAATTGGGAAGGTCATGGTTCTTCATAAATTCGTTGTGGCCGAGATCGTTGATGAAGTCGTATTGGGAGTGGACTTCTTAATTGACCATGACATCAGGATGTGCCACTTAGCTTCAGTTTGGAGAAAGGGTTCAGCAGTAAGCGAGTGCTGCTGGAGGAGATTCGACAGAGACCACGAAAGTCAAGGAAAGTAGATCGGGCAAAGGTTGATGGAACGATTGGGCCAAACAAACCAAATCGAAGGTACCTGCGGGAGAAACGCTGGCATCGAAAAGCCCTAAAGGACGCACTAAAACGAACCAAAGAATTTGCCAGAAAGAATGCAAAAGTGGTTTCAAGCAAGGGCGACCAACTGTTGGGAAACTTCAGAACGATACTGATTACGTGAAGACAATCCATCAAGAGCAAGCTCTAGAAAGTAGTTCATTGGCCAAACAACAGAGTGCGAGGGAAGGATCCAGGATAATGAGTAGTAAGATGAAAAACAGGTACGATGAGAAGAATAATTCGGAAATTCTCTTGGAGGCAGATTTGGTACTGTTATACAACCCTCACTGGCGGAAAGGCGTTCCATCCAAATTTTGGTGCAGTTGGAAAGGCCCGTGCAGAGTTTTGAAGAGTATTAGTGATGTCATCTACCGCATACAAACAATTAGGAACCTCGAAATAGATGAGTGGTTCATTTGGAGATGCTGGCAGCGTTTAGATCGAGAGATTTGTCTGATCGGGAGGATCAGATTTAGGTGGAGGGCAGTGTGACGAATATAAGCAACACTAAGGGATACTATCATCTCTAAGCCAACACTAAGCAGTAACTTGTATGCACATCAATAAATCGATCATTATGTCTATACATATGTCCATACAAGCAGCGGAGAGCAACGCGCAAACACATGTTTATATCTGAGATACTCCCAAAAGTAGGCAATAATTTGTGCAAGTATCACTCACATATATTACATTTCTACTGTGAAAAAACAAAAAAAAATTATATTTTATAAAAATTTTTTCCTTCCCATTTATTTTTTAAATTTTCTGTAATTAGTACTTCCGGCAGCGCGGTTTCAAATGTTAGTGACTTTCTATAAATAAATAAAAAAATTTCAATATCATGTCTTCATCATGAGGTAGTTGTGTCAATGACCCAAATGCGATTTGCTACATTTGTGGGAAATACACAGTCCGTGGATATCTCGAATAGTTTGCAAAATGTGCTGTTAACACTTGAGACAGTAGGCCAATGGTAAAAGAAGCCATATGAGATTCGGGGTGCTTATGCAATGGAGAGAACAAACAAATCACTTTGATGACTGTTACTTCTGCTGTGTCGATTTGCGTGGTGTTAATGTTAAAAAAATGATATATCCAAACATTCAATCCGCTAAGAGACCTCTACCATATTCAGAGGAAGCACCTGTGCCAACATTTTATTCTACCCGTGAATCATCGAATAGTTAAGTGGCTAGCGATAGTGATATCGAAGAAATAGCGTCTACTGAGCCAACAACTTTTACCCAAGTAGAATTAAACGATCTAATAAGGGATCTTGAATTATCTAAGGAATCTGCAGAAGTGTTGGCTTCTAGATTAAAAGAAAAAAATGTTTGGCTACAGGTAGAAAGTGACTCTGTACCGTACAAAAGAACAAGACTTGCTGCCATTTTTTAATTCGGAAAATGATATAGTTTTTTTGTTATTGATATTGGAGAAAAGTTGTAAGTTTTACAAACGGCGATGGTTACTAGTACATGTTTCTGAATTTCACTTCTTCATCAGCTAGATTTTCGGGAGCTGAGCGTTGAACTGGAATCTCCAACATTCATATCAGTGCAAAGGCAGATGCATTTAACTGCTAAGCTATATGAATGTCCCATATTATTATTACCTTTATCGTTATCTGTTTCGTAACAAATGACAGAGAAGAAAGCTATAACTTTAGCATATAAAATCGATTCCTTTTTGATAAGAGATCGAAAACTTTTCAATAACAAATCAATAACTTTTAGATAACAGATCGATGCTACTCTGTTAATAAAATCGATAGATTTTCGATAACACGCCGATAATAAATTACAATAAGCATTCCTACAAGAAATCTATAAGTTTCCGAAAATAGATAGATTTTTAAATTAATTAATAAAAATAGGCCTTATTTGGCCAATATGTGCTATAGTGCAAGTCAAAAGAATCCACTAGTACAACACGACGTTTCGCTAATCATCTTAGCATTCTCAGGGGTGAACTGCATTTATTTTAGTTATTTTTCCAAATTTTACTCAACAAGATTACTTTTCGCGTTCCTCTTTGTCTAAGACTTTCGCGTTGTGGAGATCAGTTGTAGGACCGGTTGCTGTGGTATGTTGCGATAATGCAGTGCTATTTTTGCTTTTCCTTATATCAGTGTCGCGTTCTTTTAGACGAACACTTAATGCACGTTAGTTGTACCTATGTATATTTTATTGCATGCTTGGTTGTCATTTCCTTTACATGCTATTTCGTACACAATGTTATTTTCTTGTGTAGCTCAGCAACCGGTCATGCAGCTGATCTCCACATCGCGAAAATCGTAGACAAAGAGAAACGCGAAAAGGTTAGATTTACAATAAAGAGTTTAAGGATACTACAAAGCAGGACCAGAACAGTAAACAGAAAAGAATACACAGATGACATTTCTTCTACTTATCTGTTATGCATATGAAATAACTTATATACAAACAATCATATATAGACCAGGGTACAACTAAACAACCATATATGACAAGTGTACCCAAACAAACGGGTATCAACATAATTTTGAAAATAAATTAATTTAAATTAAAATATATTGAAGAAGATGTGTAAGATAACCATACTAACGTATACAAAAATTATAAATGCTTGATATATAATTGTATTGATATATAATTGTGATATTAATTAGTAAGATTTTTACATATTTAATTCCAAATTATGATTTTTTCTTTTACAAGTTATAATGCTGTTGTTGAATGACATGTAGAGAAATAATTAAAATAAATGCAGTTCACCCCTGAGGATGCTAAGATGATTTGCGAAACGTCGGGTTGTACTAGTGGAGTGTTTCGACTTGCACTACATCACATATTGGTCAAAAAAAGCCTATTTTTATTAATTAATTTGGAAAAACGAATTGACCGGCTACAAAAAGTTTGATAGATTTTTTAGTTAACAAATAATACAATTTTATTTTCATTCATTTAATTTTATTTTATTTTACTATATTTCTCTTTAATTTATTTTTATTTTATTTTTATTATTTTACCTTAATTTTATTTTATTAAATTTTAATTTATTTTATTTTGTTTAATTTTATATAATATTTTAATTTTATTCGATTATATTTTATTTTCCTTGATTTTATTTCATTTTATTTTATTTCACTTTATTTTATTTCACAATATTCTAATTTGTTTTATTTTATTCTGTTTTAAATTATTTTACTTTATTGTATTTTATTTAACTATAGTTTAGTTTATAATTTTTCAATGTTTTTTAAATTTTTTTTATATTATTTTAATTATTTTTTATTTTAAGTTTCTTTATCTAATTTTATAAAATTTTTTTAATTTCGTTGAACTTTATTTTATTTTTTTTCTTTGTGCAAGTATTATTTCATATAAATTCAACCAAATAGAGCAAAAATATATAACAACTTACAAATCCCTGAAAAGGATGAAATTTATACGTAAGCCTTATTACCTAACCATACGCTCTGTTTTCGCAAACACTTTTTGTATCAGTAATAAAATTTACGCACTTTATTTCCAATCAAACTGCAGTGTATACATTTCTTCAAACACTTGCATGTACAAACAAGTAAGGAAGGTTAAGTTCGGGTGTAACCGAACATTACATACTCAGTTGAGAGCTATGGTGACAACATAAGGGAAAATAACCATGTAGGAAAATGAACCGAGGGAAACCCTGGAATGTGTTTGTATGACATGTGTATCAAATGAAAGGCATTAAAGAATATTTTATGAGGGAGTGCGCCATAGTTCTATAGGTGGACGCCATTTAGGGATATAGCCATAAAGGTGGATCAGGGTTGACTCTAGAATGCGTTTGTACGATATGGGTATCAAATGAAAGGTATTAATGAGTATTTTAAAAGGGAGTAATCCTTAGTACCATAGGTGGACGCCGTTTCGAAATATCGCCATAAATGTGGACCAGGGGTGACTCTAGAATGCGTTTGTACGATATGGATATCAAATTAAAGGTATTAATGAGTATTTTAAAAGGGAGTAATCCTTAGTTCCATAGGTGGACGCCGTTTCGAGATATCGCCATAAAGGTGGACCAGGGGTGACCCTAGAATTTGTTTGTACAATATGGGTATCAAAAGAAAGGTGTTAATGAGTATTTTAAAAGGGAGTAATCCTTAGTACCATAGGTGGACGCCGTTTCGAGATATCGCCATAAAGGTGGACCAGGGGTGACCCTAGAATTTGTTTGTATAATATGGGTATCAAAAGAAAGGTGTTAATGAGTATTTTAAAAGGGTGTGGGGCTTAGTTCTATAGGTGGACACCTTTTCGGAATATCGCCACAAAGGTGGACCAGGGGTGACTCTAGAATGTGTTTGTACGATATGGGTATCAAATTAAAGGTATTAATGAGGGTTTTAAAAGGGAGTGGTGGTTGTTGTATAGGTGGTCGCATTTTCGAGATATCGCCATAAAGGTGGACCAGGGGTGACCCTAGAATTTGTTTGTACAATATGGGCATCAAAAGAAAGGTGATAATGAGTATTTTAAAAGGGAGTATTCCTTAGTTCCATAGGTGGACGCCGTTTCGAGATATCGCCATAAAGGTGGAGCAGGGGTGACCCTAGAATTTGTTTGTACAATATGGGTATCAAAAGAAAGGTGTTAATGAGTATTTTAAAAGGGTGTGGGGCTTAGTTCTATAGGTGGACGCCTTTTCGAGATATCGCCATAAAGGTGGACCAGGGGTGACTCTAGAATGAGTTGGTACGATATGGGTATCAAATTAAAGGTATTAATGAGAGTTTTAAAATCGAGTGGTGGTAGTTGTATATGTGAAGGCGTTTTCCAGATATCGACCAAAATGTGGACTAGGGTGACCCAGAACATTATCGGTTGGATATCGCTAATTTATTTATATATGTAATACCTGGCAAGATTTTAAGGGTGTTTTATTTCGCCCTGCAGAACTTTTTCATTTTCTTCTACTTAATATGGTAGGCGTCACAACCATTTTATAAAGTTTTTTCTAAAGTTATACTTCGCGTCAATAAAACAATCCAATTACCTTACCATGTTTCATGCCTTTTTTCGTATTTGGTATAGAATTATGGCATATTTTTCATTTTTCGCAATTTTCGATATCGAAAAAGTGGGCGTGGTCATAGTCGGATTTCGTTCATTTTTCATTCCAAGGTAAAGTGGGTTCAGATAAGTACGTGAACTGAGTTTAGTAAAGATATATCGATTTTTGCTCAAGTTATCGTGTTAACGGCTATGCGGAAGGACAGACGGACGACTGTGTATAAAAACTGGGCGTGGCATCAACCGATTTCGCCCATTTTCACAGAAAACAGTTAACGCCATAAAATCTATACCCCTACCAAATTTCAAAAGGATTGGTTAATTTTTGTTCGATTTATGGCATTAAAAGTGTCCTAGACAAATTAAATGAAAAAGGGTGGAGCCACGCCCATTTTTAAATTTTCTTTTATTTTTGTATTTTGTTGCACCATATCATTACTGGAGTTGAATCTTGACATAATTTACTTATATACTGTAAAGATATTAAATTTTTTGTTAAAATTTTACTTTAAAACATTTTTTTTTTTTAAAGTGGGCGTGGTCCTTCTCCGATTTTGCTAATTTTTATTAAGCGTACATACAGTAATAAGAGTAACGTTCCTGCCAAATTTCATCATGATATCTTCAACGACTGCCAAATTACAGCTTGCAAAAGTTTTAAATTACCTTCTTTAAAAAGTGGGCGGTGCCACGCCCATTGTCCAAAATTTTACAAATTTTCTATTTTGCGTCATAAGTTCAACTCATCATCTGTTTTACTCTATACAAAATACGAATATCACACACCACGCCTATGCTAACACATTTTATTGTACTCCATACAGTATATATACCAATATTGCTCACACCGCCTGCATTTACATTCTACATAAATATGTGTACCACAACACTTAAAAAGAGCACCCTTACGTTTACGCTCATATTTACATTTAATCCTTACGCTTACGTTCGGGATTACCCCACATCGTAGGAAAAGATATTTACACATCAACAAAAGGTAAACAAATCTAGTGCATGCTTGTATCAGTCTCTTTTTGTTGTGAACACACCATCTAGCGATCGCGTATTCAATCAGTGTCCATAACTGTATTTCCACAATGAGGTGGTTCGTTCACTGTATGCACTTGCAAGATCTGGTTTTAGTTCGTATTTGGCAAGCATTGGAATGAGTGCAGTGGATTTTCTTCTATTCACCTTGTGAAGTAAATTTTGTGTCAATAAGTTACATACAAAAATTAAATAAAAACAAAAAATAAACAAAAAATACACAAATAATAAAAGAAGAAATCCTTTTCAATAGTATTTGAAAAAAAAAAAAAAATGTTTAATAATAATAGAAATGTGAAAAGTGAGTAAAGAAAAAACGAAAATTAGGTAAAGTAAATTCGAGAAAGTAGCATTGTGGTGAAAATACAAAAAAAGAAAAGAAAATAGTGAAGTGAATCATAAAACAACTTAAAAGAAAAAATCGTAATAATTTACAAATAAATCTATTTTTACTCATTTTGCTGTGTTTGACTGAAGGTAATTGCTAAATACAAAATTCGATTAAGTTTATTTGTTTATAAATATCTATGTATAAGTAATTTTTTTTGATAATTTTTTATTATTATTTTTTTCTTTATTAAATATTTAACTACTTAATATTTTATTTATTTTTTTAACTGTTTTGTTTTTAGACATTTGAATGTTTTGATTTTAAAAAGTTTTTTTGTGGTTCACATGTACATATGTCTTATTGCAGACATGTTAACTCATGTTTGCAAATACTTTGAGTTATACATACAAGATGACAATTTTTTATTATTGTAGCCCGAATAATCTTCGTGATTGTTAAAATTGTTGCAACAGTTGCATTAAAAATTGCATTTTAAACATGAAAAAGGCGTAGGTACCAAGATGTGGTGAATGTTGATGTGTAAACATACAGGTGTACATATGTCTAGGAAAATAATGTTTTAAACTAGAGTGCACAAATTGGTCGAAGTAAACGCATCACAGAGGTGATTTTACCAGAAACAATTAGCTATTTATTATTAATTTAATGGCATTAACAGAAACGATCGTGATTATTCAAGCTCGGTTTTTGCGAAATTTTCGTTCGTAAAACACAATAAAGTAAAATAAAATAAAATAAATTAAAACAAAATAAAATAAAATGAAATAAAATAAAATATGAAAAATTAAATAAAATAACAAAAATTACATAACAAAATTAAATATTGTAATAATAATAAAAAAAAATGAAGTGTTTCGTTGTAAATAAAATAAAATAAAGTAAAATATAAATAAAATAAAATAAACTTATGTAAAATAAAATGAAATAAAATAAAGTAAAATAAAATAAAATGAAATGAAATGGAATGAAATAAAGTAAAATAAAAAAATAAAATAAAATAAAATAAAATAAAATAAAATGAAATGAAATGAAATAAATAAAATAAAATAAAATAAAATAAAATAAAATAAAATAAAATATAAATAAAATAAAATAAAATATAATTAAAAATGAAGTAAAAAAAAAAAAATTGAAATAAAAGAAAATAAAACGAAACTAAAAATAAAACAAAATATAAATAAAATAAAATATAATTAAATAAAATAAGGTAAACTGAACTGATATAAAAAAGTTAATTAAGACAAAATAATAATACGAAGATTGTTTTGTATTAAATATGGGGCGAAAATCAGCAACCTTTAGCATAACGGATTTTCATTGTTGATATCCAAAGAGTTTATTCGAGATGGATTTACTCGAATTTTTGGTAATTTTTTTTTTAGATATAAAAAAAATTTAAGAAAAGGAAGGAAAAATAAATAAAGGAAAGGAATGAAAGATAAGTAAAGGAAAGTAAAAGAAAGGAAAGGACTGAAAGATAAGTAAAGGAAAGTAAAAGAAAGGAAAGAACAGAAAATGAAAGAAAGCGAAAGAAAGGAAGGGAAAGTTTTTGTTAGATATAAAAAAAAATTAAAGAGAAGGAAGGAGAGGTAAAGAAAGAAATGAACGAAATATAAGTTAAGGTAAGTAAAAGAAAGGGAAGGAAGAAAAGGCAATTAAAGTACAGGAAAGGAAAGATAAGAAACGGAATTAAAAATAAAGGAAAGGAAAAAAAGCAGAAAAAAAGATGTGAAATTTTTCTAAGTGTATCGGATACTGTCAATGGTGCATTTTTTTTTGGAAAGTTATCATAAATAAATACTATATTGAAAAAGATTGATGATTCGAAAAGAAATAATTTTTTCTTCAAAACACGTAATGGCGTCGGCCGATTTAACTAATTTTTGGCACAATTTTTAGCGATTCCATTTTCCTTCTTGTAAGTTTTATAAATTTCCAAAAATAAATTAGTTGCAAATGTTTGAAGAAAATTTCTAGCTTTTCCATGCGTTTATACAATTCTGGTAATTTTGCGTTTCAACCTCTTTCATATTGACTCACTGTCAAAAATAAAAGCATGAACACTTTTTCATAGACGAAAATTTACCACTACTTTTTTTATAAAGTACAACAGTTTTTTAGGGCATTTCGACTGTTTGTAAAAACAAAGTAAACGAAAATATGATTTAATGTTAACATTCATAAGGCATAGGCACAGACGACTTTTTAAAGCTTTTTGGAAAGTTAAAATGCTAAAGAAAACTTTTTGTGTGTTTTTAGCCTATTTTAGCTACTTCCTTTTTATTAAAAATTTTTATACAAAACTTTCTTTGAGTTTTGTAATTAAATCCATGGAAGGCGTCTTTCAAACGTTTTCGAAAATTCGAGAAAGCTTTACGAATATATCGAACTTTTTATTGAGAGTTTTCGAGGATGCAGCTTCGTAGCGTAATCAATTTTAAATTAAAGGTTATGCAGTATTATAAGCCTTCCAAAATTTGTACTAATTTTTAAAAATTTTGTTTCAGAAGGCGATTTTCTATTTACATAATTTTATTTTCTATATGGAAAAAAAAAAATTTAAAACACGCTTCAGAAAAAAAAAATTGCAAAAAAGTCTAAGAACTTTAAGAAACCTATAACTTGTGCCATCTCGGTCTTAACTAAATTGGGAACAAAACTGCACAATCCGAAAAACTATTTATATAAAATGTTCGACATCTTCGTAAATTTTTTTCCAATTTTCGAATTTTTCGAAATCATTGTTGAGATTGGTTTACATAATTTTTGTTATAAAGTTTTTTTTTGTTTGCTCTTAATTGATTATCGAAAAAAGAAAAAGGAAATTAATTGACAAATTTTGATAAAAAATGCCACTGCTATATTAGTGCTGTATGTACTAGAAATCCCGGAATACCAGGGTTACCGTGTATCGTTATCCCCAGAGCACCAAATACACGACACGAACATTTCCGCGAACATTCCCGTTATGTCATGTTTGTGCGACCTTTTCTGTCGTGTATGGTGGTGTTTGCCAGTTCGCGCAAATGTTCGCTAAAAATCAAAATATTTTCGGGCCTGTTCTGGATTTCGATTCCGACCAATTTATTCGGAATCGAAATGGTTTGGTGCTCTGAATATCGATTCCGACCAGACTTGGTCGATTTGAAAAGTTTTGCCTCTGAGCAGTCGGAATCGAAAGTAATTAGCCTATTGAGCACAGATAATTACGTTATTTTTCTCACAAATAAGTTTTATTAAATTATTCCTTTTATTTGGAAGATTTATAACAACTCTTTGCTGGACTATTTATTTATTTAGCATAACTAATCCTACTTTGAAAATTCCTATCAAAAATTTTCCAAGCTAACTAAATCGATTCTTGTCGAAAGGAAACCGACGTGTTCTCAATTTCGATCGATCGATTTTTGCGATTTTTATGCACAATTCCACGTGTTCTTGCCTCTGCATTTCCGAAAACCATTGGCGCTGGCATTTTGTTCAAACTTTTGCACAATTTTAATTTAACTAAAACCAAAATAAATAAAAACATCTGTTTCACTTGATTATCGACCCGAAATGAAAATGATTCGAAATCGACTTCGAATCGATTTGTTTCAATCGGAATTGAGAACACCAAAAATAAATCGACTCGGAATCAGCCTCGTTTTACTCTTCAAAACGAGTCGGTATTCAGAACAGGGCTGTTTAATTTTTGGCGTACATTTGCGCGAACTGTTCGTGCGTGTATGGCGAAATAGCTCATAATCGTAGTAATTTCTGAACGGAACAGACGTGCGCGGAAAAGTATAATGGACAATAAAAATTTCTGAGTGAATTTATTGAAATGTACAAATTTTTTTTACGCTTAATTGCCACAGCGAGCAATATTGCTGCAGCACAATTATTGTCCGTATTCATCGCTGTCTGAAAGAGAACTAATGTTCGGCCAAAAGTTCGTATGGTGTATGGACAAAGCTGCGAACAAGATTGCGGAATGTTTGCGGAAATGTTCGTGTCGTGTATTTGGTGCTTAACATGTATATATGTTTTGCATATAAAAAGATTTAAAATATTTATACAACGAACTGCCCTCATTTTTGGCATATAAAAATTCTAAGTACCCTCAACAATAATTATTCTCAACTAAAGTCACACCTGCGTAGCTTTGACTAAATCTTTTAAGCTTTTGATTCATAAATTCATTATTACACTGCCTGCTGTGATGAGTAAGAGGGTGCCACTATTTTTGCTAATGCATATTAGCTAAGCCGATAAATAGTTTTCTCAACGACACTGTCAACATTCACATAAAACCTGCTATCCATAAATTGAAAATCCTTAATATGAAATGCCATTCATTAACATTGCGTAATTAAACCAAGGCAGCGGAGCTTTATTCACCCACTGTGCTAAAAATGAAAGAAAATTCAGAGTTTGCTGTAATGTAATGAGTGCAGAGTATGAAAGTGTTATTGTTATTATTATTTTTATAATTATAATAAAGATTTTCTTGTTTTGTTTTATTACGGCTTTTGCATTTGCTGCTCATTAATAAACCAAAAATTCTGGCTTTCATTACTGTTGACACATACTTACAAACATATATGCAAATATATTGTGTAAGAAATGCAAAAAGAATGAATGAAAAATGAGCGGGTGAGCTTCTGAAGGATAAGCGCCTAGATCGGAATTATTTGTATGCACGTTGTTGTTTTACCTTTGTATAAGAATATGCTTATCAGTATTTGTGTATGTGAAGCGTATTGTTTTTTTGAAAAATGTGGCTTGTTTAAAAGTAACAGTTATAGTTAACCAATGAATACCTCGCCTCCTCGGCGCACCGGCCATGTGCTAATAAAAATTTATTAAGAGCGAACAACGCATTTCTGCGCTCAGCTTGCGGGCCGCAGCCGACACGCAGGATATCATTATAAAATATCCTATGGCTATTTCTGTGTTGACTTTCACATTAAATTCGCATACGCTGCCACTCAATTTCTTTTCGGGCGGCTATCATAGCAAAGCAAAGCAAATGTAAGTAGTCGCAGTTGCGCACAATTCATTTCGTTTGTGATTGTGACTTACGGCACCGGAGGTGGCCTGGCTCGCCGAGAATGGTGGCAAAGCGTTGACTGTGCAATTTATTTATGCAATAGTAGTTCCTTGCATAATTTGCCAGTATTAACACATGTTGTTGTTGTTGTATTACCGATAAAGACACTCCCCGAAGGTTTTATGTAGTGTTATTGATGTTGATGGTCCGGTACGTTCTGGTAACAAAGCACCATAAAGGTACTAGCCCGACCATCTCGGGAACGATTTATATGACCACATTAAACCTTCTAGGCGACACCCTAATATTAAACACAACCCTATGCGATTCGGATAAGATTTTATGCTTCAGAAACTGTGCAAAATTGATAAACAATTTTTTTAAGTGAATATGTTGAAGAGTTTTAAAATATATAAAAATCAACAAACCTGATATTGAATAGTATTTTAAGATGAAGACTTTATAGGTACAAAAGAGTGATCTGTTTCTTTATATCGCATACTCTCAGAGGCAGCCGTAATTGATATATATACAATCCATAACTCTTTCCTAAATCCGCCTTATCTTACTTAAGTTGTCAGCATAAAAGCTATTGTACCTTGTAGCAGAACTTAAACGAAAAACGACTTCTCATTTTAATATACGAAGATGTGGCTTCATTTACTCTTTGCATACTTGAGCAAAAGTGATGACATTTTTTGGATAGATTAATTTTTAGCTGACTTTTATAATAATAAAATAACTTATAGTGGTTTACCTCCGAGGAGATTCGGGATGAGTTCCTTTTCCAATTTTCATCATGCCAATATGAAGCTTTTCCCAAAAATTGAAGATACAGAGCCTAAATGTTGTTTGCCGACTCCAAACGGCATCTGCAAGATAGATAAATGTAAGCTGAAAAGCTTTTTATGGCAGAAATATACCGGGAAAGTATGCTAATATACAGCCGAGAGTTCCTGGAACTTTTCCAAAGGTATTTTGATGATTTTTTTCCCTAAATAGACTTGAATTTAGGACCTACGGTGTATTGGAGAGCCAGATAACTTCTTACGACGGTGGCTTATATTCTCCCCCGTATTAATAATTTTCCCCAGAAAAACGAAGTCATTGACTATTTCAATTCACCCTGTCTTAACTTCGCCTAATTTCGAACGTATTGGAGAGATCCTTCGCAATTCTGACTGAAGTGCTACTTAACTTCATTTTATATATTCATGTCAGTTGTTTAGGGAAAACAAAGGTAAAATGGCATAAAAGAACCTCCTTCTCGTTCTATCTATATTTCACTGGTTATTGATGTACCAGGCCTGAAGGCACACTGAAAACATTCAATCATTTATTCCGTGGTAGGCTTTCAATAGTTCGGACAATATGTTTATTAAGGCTTATAAGAAATACTGATGAGGATGCCTCCGCGAGAGGATCGGGATTATAGGATAGGGATTACCATAGGTTACCAAGTCCCCATTTTCAATAGGAACTCACTCCTGGATTGAAACTTTCCGGCTTTCTCAAAATTTTGTTGTTGAAATTGAGCACCATTCCAATTGGCTTGTAGCTCAATATCCACGCATTTAGGTCTGCAGTCCAATGTAGTTCCCGGCGGCGGTACCAAGCACTCTACAGATATGCTCCAACTGCTTGATATTCAGCATGGTTGACTTATGCTGGCAATACTTTCTGCTCTTCTGGTGTGCGCGTATTCTGTATCTATCGGTATAGTCATCCGACTCTAATCAAGAGTATATCCAAAACAAATTAGCTTGGCGTCCTTCTATCGCAACATTGTCGATATATAGCTTGATCGATATTTTTACGTATAATATATATATATATTTTGCATCTCCAGCAAAAGCAAAAAATGGAGTTACATTGCATTTCTTTTTTACTTCATTTTCATACACATACTTTAGGCCCTTTTGGTTAGCACTTTTCAATTATTTTAAAGGTCAAGATTTTAGCACATTTTGAACAAACATTTATATTTGTACATTCTAGCTCCGCTAGGTACCCAAATAAGTGTCTGTGTCGGCAATGCGGGACAATGTACGAAAAAATGCTCCATAATGCTCAAAACTGAAACTCTTTTTGCATCTTTATATCTGCCGATTCCAGAGGTTAGCCAGTTTAATTTGGAGTAACCCATATGCATAAAGATATGAACTTCCGCTCAGAAAAAAATTTGAAGCTTATATATAGCTTATTTCATATGGCCAAACCGCTATGGCAGCAGGCCTTAGTTTTATAAAAAATATAGTAGCGTATTCCTTATAATACTTCTGATTTTTCTGTACTTATGTCATTAGGCATAATATTTACCTAAAACATGATGTTATGTATAAGTCGTATAGCACATTTAACTTAAGACTTATATAAGGAATGATTATAAGCCACTAGGGAGAATGTAATAACAATATCATAAAGCTTATGGACTAAACAAAATAAGATAAACATGTAATCTTACTATAAGATACTGTTTGCTGAACTAGCAGCTTTAATAAGGCTTATAACCTACTAAAAATCAGCCTTAATTAAGGCGTTATAATAACATCAAGATCAATAACTTGATTATAAGGTTTATGAACCGGGTATAGTAAGGAATAGTATGCCATATTTATACCTTTATATTAAGTCGCTTTCATGTTTGTCCCCTCATTTCCGTACGAATTTTTGACCCTCGTAAAAGTCTTTTTCGGTAACTTCCCGTTGAGCTAGACACTTGATACTTAGAGCATATTTCAGATCTGGGAGACATTGCAATGCCAGTGAAAAAAAAAAATCCGCTAGGTGGCGCACTGATCGAGATATACAGAAAATTTATTTTAAAATGGAAATTTTGCGATCGACTTTTAACTAATTTCTCGGTGGCCCAGAGACTTGAAACTTAGCACATAGTTTGCGAGTCGATGGCACTACAATTCGTGGAAAACAAAATGCCGCCAGGTAGGAGACGAATCGAGATAAACGAAAATCCCTGAAAAAACGCAGGGAATCTTGCGATCGATTTTTAAGTAACTGCCCGGTGACCTAGAGACATGAAACTTGGGCCGTGAGTCAGAACCCGGTGACAATGGAATATTTGATCAAAGAAATTTCGCTAGGTGGCGCATGGATCGAGGTATTAAGAAAATTAGTTTTGATTTGGGGTTCTTTCAATCCATTTTTAACTAACTTTTCGATGACCTAGAGACTTGAAACTTGGCACACAGTTCGAAGCTTGGTGACAATACAATTTACAGGTGGCGCTCTAAGTTAGATAACTACAAATCCTTGAAAAACGAGAGGAATCTTGCGATCAATTTTTAAGTAACTTCCCGGTGAGCTATAGACCTGAAACTTGGGCCGTGAGTCAGAACCCGGTGACAATGCAATATCTGATCAAAAAAATTTCGCTAGGTGGCGCATGGATCGAGATAATAAGAAAATTAATTTTGATTTGGGAATATTTCAATCCATTTGTAACTAATTTCCCGGTGACCTAGAGACTTGAAACTTGGCACACGGTTCGAGGTTTGGTGACAATACAATTTATAGAAAACAAAGTTCCGCTAGGTGGTGTGCTAATTGAGATAACTACAAATCCCTGAAAAACGGGGGGAATCTTGCTATCGATTTTTGAGTAACTTGCCTGTGAGCCAGAGACTTGGAACTTGGGCCGTGGGTCAGAACCCGGCGACAGTGCAACATTTGATCAAAAAAAAAAAAAAAATCGCTAGGTGGCGCACGCGGATCGAGATGATAAGAAAACAAATTTTAATTTGGGAATTTTTAAATCCATATTTAACTAACTTCCCGGTTACTTAGAGACTTGAAACTTGGCACTTAGTTAGAGGCCTGGTGACAATACAACTTATAGAAAATAAAGGTCCGCTAGGTGACACGCTAGTCAAGATAACTGCAAATCCTTTAAAAACGGGGGGAATCTTGCGATCGATTTTTAAGTAACTTCCCGGTGAGCTAGATATCTGAAACTTGGGCCGTGAGTCAGAACTTGGTGACAATGCAATATTTGATCAAAAAAATTTCCCTAGGTGGCGCATGAATCGAGATATTAAGAAAATTAATTTTGATTTGGGAATCTTTCAATCCATTTTTAACTAAATTCCCGGTTACCTAGAGACTCGAAACTTGGCACTTAGTTAGAGGCCTAGTGACAATACAACTTATAGAAAACAAATTTCCGCTAGGTGGCGCGCTAGTCAAGATAACTGCAAATCCTTGAAAAATGAGGGGAATATTGCAATCGATTTTTAAGTAACTTCCCGGTGAGCTAGAGAATTTAAACTTGGGCCGTGAGTCAGAAACCAAAATTGCTAATGCTTTTTGTAGGCAGCACTAAAAAACTGAAAACAAAAAGATGATAAAAAAATTTTAAGGACTACCTTTATATAAATGGACCAAAAAATAGAAGGCAATTTTTCTTTTAATACAGACATAGTCTTGTTGAATTTTGACTAAAAAACTTTAACAATAGCTCTTGTAAAAGAATTTTGGGATTTAAAATTATAAAGGTAGAGCGCGTGCTTAAATTTTAAATAATAATCAATTAGTTAATCCCAATTACATGCTTTGCCTTAAATTGAAAGATTGTGCTCCACCTTTATAATTTTAAATCCCAAAATTATTTTACAAGAGCTATTGTTAAAGTTTTTTACTCATAATTCAACAAGATTATGTCTGTATTAAAGGAAAAATTTCCTTCTATTTTTTGGTCCATTTATATAAAGGTAGTCCTTACAATTTTTTTATCATCTTTTTATTTTTACTATATAATAAGTCGTATTGCACGCTTGCAATAAGTTAGCATATGCCTTTAAATTCTTTTATCTATCATCGAAAATTCGTTTTCATTTGATTTGTTAAGGTTATGAAACAAGTAATATCTTAAATGCTTTTTGAAAGTTCCTGAAATTATATTTATTTAGGCGTGCTTTGATAAATTGATGAGAATGAAATTTTAAAAAATGTGATACAAAATTTTTCCTGTGTACATCAACATTACAACAACCACATGAAAATTATCAACTCCAACTGCAAATATATCTGGACAGAAATAAAATTTTCAATTTCCCCTTTCGGGTTCGTGCTCCTGTGTCCAAAGCGCGTCATGCCCGATATTTTTTGAAGAATTTTTGCAGTTACGAGCTAAAGTAAAGAACTACCGGAGATTTAATGTACATATGTATATATATATGTCTTCTACGTGTGGTTGTCGCTTAACTTATTCTAAAGGACTGGATCGGTTTTGATAAAATTTTGAGTGTGTGTTCGAAGGGGGTTCGAGGATGCTTTAGATTCAAAATTTGGTCCGCGATATGGACCAAGGCCGAGCTATTCCAAATAATCTTATTCATGGTTTCACTCGCTTAAAACTTGGTACAGGGGTGTACCTCTATGACAAACTTTTCAATCCGAGAAGTGGACCAGGGGCCGACCTATTATACGTAAAAGAGTTCATAGTGCAATTTACTTGAAATTCGGTGTAAGAGTATTTCCTATCTTTTCGGAAAGTGGACAAGGATCTTATCTATTTTAATAAATCCTAATTATAGCGTGAATCCGGATAATGTGGACTAGGGGCCGATCTATTTGATAAAATTTTAATCACTGTTCGATTTGCCTGAAATTAGGTATAAAGGTAACCCTTTTCATTACTAGCCACTGATAGCTGAAGTTCCGATTCAGTTATTACCGGAAGATGATATGTCAGTCGACATAATTTATTATGTATTCCTTAAGTTTGGGCACCTTTTTTTTTATTATTTTTTGGTTTATCTTTGACACAAGGCTTATTTGTGGTATGACCAAGCCTAAAATAAGGCATTACTAAAAAACATATGATTTACGAAGTATATTTACCTTATTTTAAGGTTCGTCTCTAATTAGCGGAACAAGCATTCTTTATTTCTTCCAACGTCTTATGCCAGTTTTTGTTTTGGGTATGTACAAACTTAAAATACATCTGTGTACATACAAACATATATTTTGAGTTTAAATGTGAAGCACACCTGCAGTATAGGGCACATCTGACTCAAACTAAATATATTTAAAACAAGCAGTTGGAAGTTGCTGACGACAGACAGACTTGAAATGTTTCATTAAGGTGAACAGCAGGTGATGCTTACCTACAATTTCTTTTATACTAATCGTAATTATACTTGGCTGTGTTTGCGTCCAGAAAGTATTAACTCGGTTGAATATAGCACGAGTGTAAATGAACAAGTTCATACTTACCAATTGGGTCCACCACAGAAGAGCAAGTCCTAACCCACCTGCCTCTCTCAAATCCGCGGTGCTCCCTCTATCTTCATTTCCTTTCCAATAAGGCTGCAGATAGTATCTCCTTCTGGGACTGCTAGTATATTGATAAGTTTTCTACACTTGCTGCGAAGCTGTCCCTTTCGTTTATATCTATTTCGGAAGCTGTCCAGGTCTTCATTCGACAATTTTTGTTCCTTCAATATTGGGGGATCAGGAAAGGGAGACATTGAGATCCACATTGTATTCACCGAACATTAGTTTAGTCACTGCAACTGTATTGTCCTACAGCAATCTAACTGCTCTACCTATAGCATAGATTTTTACGGAGAAGAGACTTCACAAGTTATGAGGCTGATAAGAGTGTTTGTACACAAATCATTCGAGCTCCATCTAGTCTAAAACTCTTCCTATTTTTGAGTAATTACGTTAGGTTAGGTTAGAGTGGCCACCGGTGCGAGCACCAGTGCACTTAGGCCCATAAAGGTCCCGTTGTGATACCACGTGGATTACTCCACTACTCAACCCAACAGGTCGATGCAGAAAATGTCAGAAATTTCTTAGGTTCGGACTTAGCCAGATCGCAAAGATCGTCAAAGAAGGGAGATCCTAGAGATTTCTTCCTCTTGTACCAAATTACAGGACAATCGCACAGAAAATACTTGACTGTTTCTATCTCCTCTTTGTCTTTGCAGCTCCTGCTGTAATCATTATAGGGAGCACCCAGCCGTTGCCCATGCCTCCCGATTGCTATGTGGCCGGTTATAAGTTCAAACACCAAAGATATGTCCCGCTTCCAAGAAGAAGGATACTTCTTGTGCGTCTCGCATCCGGCTCAGGCTACACGAGCTTAGTGTGGTAGCAGGATTCAAGTTTCCTTTATCTCACACCCACTTCTCTAAGGAAAATCCCTTTCAAACTGAGCTTAGTCCATGTAATTTTTAATGTACCTACCTCCTCTTGCTCCTCCTTCGAGGGATTTTTTTCCTTCCTCCCTAGATGGCTGATTTCCAAACGTGAGGTTATCTCACTGTCGAAACACTTTAGGAAATGCCAGGGAACCAAGCGAAATAATGTTTTCAGGCAATAATTAGGTATTTCTTTGAACATAACTATAAAATTCTCAATACATTGTATTCGCAAAGAACCAACCGCTCCAAACATCAGACGGACTTACCCAGAAAAACTCGAATTGTTCTGGGTCAAGTTTGATATAGATACCTTGACAACCTTAGTTCTTATTTATCAGCTTTCACTACCAACGCAGAAGAAACCCGCACTTGGTGGTTACCTGCACGATATGAAGCTCCTTTTCACATGCTACAAGAAACTTCGGTCACCTTTATCACTGTGAACTTATATATTAACAGAGTCGACTAAGCAAAATTTCCGAAAAGGAAGTAAGTGAGCTTGGTATGCTCTAAATCCTAGAATAAATGTTAATATTACAAATAAAGTGAAATTTATCAATTAAGCTAAGACCATCTCAAGGAATCGCCGTGTTTATTTAAATCTACAGTACAGGCTGAGAAATTACTTCTCAGCAAATACTTTTTAATGGAGGTACCCTTTTACGTTTTCCACTTTCACAGATACTGGTGCGCTCCATTTGCCAGCAAAATATTGTTTTTTGCCATTTAGGCGTGATCGATCCTTGTACAACGCTGTCTTGAAATCGGTCGTTGTTTTTGGATGGACGGCAACCTTTGTCGTGCTTCATTCTATCTTATCCATGATAGATCATAGTGGTATCGCTTCCTACCCCTGTGCTGCCTTTTACAGCACATTGTTGTCACCAGGCTATTATCTTGGAGAGCTACTATACACATTTGTGACTTCGGAAATTATAAGCTCTATTCGAAAATGACAGACCGGAACTCCTTATTTTGAAGAATGACCGATGCTCCTTAGAAGAGTTCCGTCTGGACATTGTGGACCGTGACATAAGTTTGCCTCAAATTAACATTGGTCTAATTTTTAATAGCTATTTAAATAAAAACATGTTAAACTAATTTATTTAATTTAATAGGGCCAAGCATTACAAGGCTTTCTGTTTGAGATTTTCGGGGCACTTTTGTGCGTGGTATTCATGAGAACTCCGAAACTTTATCCGATTTGCTTGATGTTCATAATTTATATATGTACATACTTTCTTGACCTTTTTATGTACAACATTATTTTTTCTGAGTTGTCTTTCAGATACCGATCGTGAACTATATGTTGTTTATGTTTTGATTCGTTTGAAATTTGGTACTCAGGTAGACTTTTTGCTAGGTTTTTCTTCGGGCTGGTCTTACATCAGAAAATGAGACACACACCGAACTGTTCGAGAAAATAGTCTTGGAGTTGCCGCCTACTTTTTACCTATGGTTTGGCTTAATTCATGTCGGGAGTAATTGGATCAGTGATCGGCCTATTTGAAGTAAATATTTTTTATAATTTGTGAGGGAAGGGATGATAAAGGAATTTTGAAAGGAAAAAAGATTGAACGGTGTATGAGGGAGAAAGGGACGCGGAGAAGGAGAGGACCCGGGGGACGCACAGAGAAGGGCAGAGGAATAACCACATGGGACACAGGGAAGAGTGAGAGGAAGAAGTGTAGACCAAAGGAAAATTAAAGGAGTAGATATGGGTATAAGGACAGATTAAGGAGAAAGAAGGGAAGCTGCAGAAATAGTAGTGGAAAAAGAAGTATGAACAAGTAAGGAAAGTTAAGTTCGGGTGTAACCGAACATTACATACTCAATTGAGAGCTGTGGAGACAAAGTAAGGGAAAATCAACATGTTGTAAAAAGAACCTAGGATAACCCTGGAATGTGTCTGTACTACATGCGTATCAAATGGAAGGTATTAAAGAGTGTTTTAAGAGGAAATGGGCCATAGTTCTATAGATGGACGCCTTTTCGAGATATCGCCATAAAGATGGATCAGGGGTGACTATAGAATTAGTTTGTACGATATGAGTATCAAATGAAAGGTGTTAATGAGTATTTTAAGAGGTCGTGGGCCTTAGTTCTATATGTGGACGCCTTTTCAAGATACCGCTATAAAGATGGACCAGGGGTGACTCTAGAATTTGTTTGTACAATATGAGTATCAAAATAAAGGTATTAATGAGGGTTTAAAAGGGAGTGGCCCTTAGTTTTATATGTGAAGGCGTTTTCGAGATATCGACCAAAATGTGGACCAGGGTGATCCAGAACATCATCTGTCGGGTACCGCTAATTTATTTATATATGTAATACTACGAACAGTATTCCTTCCAAGATTCCAAGGGCTTTTGATTTCGCCCTGCAGAACTTTTTCATACTTCTACTTAATATGGTAGGTGTTACACCCATTTTAACAAGTTTTTTTCTAAAGTTATATTTTGCGTCAATAGACCAATACAATTACCATGTTTCATCCCTTTTTTCGTATTTGGGATATAATTATGGCATTTTTTCATTTTTCGTAATTTTCGATATCGAAAAAGTGGGCGTGGTCATAGTCGGATTTCGGCAATTTTTTACACCGATACAAAGTGATTTCAGATAAGTACGTGAACTGAGTTTAGTAAAGATATATCGATTTTTGCTCAAGTTATCGGGTTAACGGCCGAGCAGAAGGAAAGACGGTCGACTATGTATAAAAACTGGGCGTGGCTTCAACCGATTTCACCCTTTTTCACAGAAAACACTTATCGTCCTAGAATCTAAGCCTCTACCAAATTTCACAAGGATTGGTAAATTTTTGTTCGACTTATTGCATTAAAAGTATCCTAGACAAATTAAATGAAAAAGGGCGAAGCCACGCCCATTTTGAAATTTTATTTTATTTTTGTATTTTGCTGCACCATATCACTATTGGAGTTGAATGTTGACATAATTTACTTATATACTGTAAATATATTAACTTTTCTTTTAAAATTTGAATTAAAAAATTTTTTTTTTTTAATAATGGGCGTGGTCGTTCTCCGATTTTGCTAATTTTAATTAAGCAGACATACAGTAATAAGGGTAACGTTCCTGCCAAATTTCATCATGATATCTTCAACGACTGCCAAATGCAGCTTGCAAAACTTCTAAATTACATTCTTTTAAAAGTGGGCGGTGCCACGCCCATTGTCCAAAATTTTACTAGTTTTCTATTCAGCGTCATAAATTCAACTCACCTACCAAGTTTCATCGCTTAATCCGTATTTGGTAATGAATTATCGCACTTTTTCTATTTTTCGAAATTTTCGATATCGAAAAAGTGGGCGTGGTTATTGTCCGATATCGTTCATTTTAAATAGAGATATGAAATGAGTACCTAGGAACCTACGTACCAAATGTCATAAGGATACCTCAAAATTTACTCAAGTTATCGTGTTAACGGACAGACGGACGGACGGACGGACATGGCTCAATCGAATTTTTTTCGATACTGATGATTTTGATATTTGGAAGTCTATATCTATCTCGATTCCTTTATACCTGTACAACCAACCGTTATCCAATAAAAGTTAATATACTCTGTGAGCTCTGCTCAACTGAGTATAAAAAGGAGGGGAAGAGAAAATTTGGAGTGTGTAACGTATGCATTCACCATAGGCTATAAGTAAACAAAAAAAATTTTTCCAATAAATAACATGTAAAAACGAAATTCATTTAGTCTTCTCCGTTTGTCCGTCCGTATGTCCGTAGGCACATTAACGTAATAAATTTTGAGGTATCGTAATAAAATATGGTATATAAGTTCCTGGGCATTCTTCTCAGATCGCTATTTAAAATGAACGAAATCGGACGATAACCACGCCCGCTTTTTCGATATCGAATATTTCGAAAACCGAAAAAGTGCTTTAATTCATTACCAAATATGTATAAAGCGATGAAACTTGGTAGGCGGGTTGAACTTGTGACGCGGAATAGAAAATTAGTAAAATTTTGGACAATGGGCGTGGCACCGCCCACAAAAGAAGGTAATTTAAAAGTTTTGCAAGTTGTAATTTGGCTGCTGAATATGTGATGTTTACTTACACCCCAACTTAGCTTTCCTTACTTGTTAAAATTAGTTTTCCTACAAACTGCGCACTGACCGTTCCCAAAATGTTGACGAGAAACACAATTGAGTATATTTTCTTCTCCTTTAGCCGAACGTAGATATCTTTAACTGTTTGTTTATTAATATTTATCCGAATGCCTTTTACTAAAATTATAACAATACATTTTGAGCTGGGAAAAAATAAGCAAAGTTTTATCTTTCACTTACCTTGGCACATAAAATGCAGCTATTCTTTTCTACAAAAATACTTAACCGCCCGCTGCATGCCCCAATTTTATTTCTTTTATTCCTTAGTAATTTTTCCGTTGTAACAGTAGGTGAATAAAAAAAAAAAATGATAAAAGAACTAGCTTCCGGAAAAGCGTTAAGATGTGAAAGGGCACATGGTAAAGAAAAAAAAGGAAGAAAAAAATGTGTGCATAAACAACGCAATGGATGAACTTCCGGAGCGTGAAAAATACCAGCAGCTATAACACCAGCTTTGAGGCGTCAGTCGCGCATGGTATTTAACAATCGCACATACTCAGCTTTACATATTTTTAAATGCATATTTGTTAAATATTCACAGCAGCTGCCACAGCTGTCATAAGCGACCACGTGTGAAACTTATTGCGTTGTAGGATTTTGATTAAGAGAGCTTTGCTTGCTTTTAGGCGTAAACAAATGCTCATACACACATATCTGCCCTTCTGTATATGCCAAAGTAAGTGGTAAAGAAAAAGTAATAATAAGAAGATAAATAGAAATAGCGAAGATATGTTTAATCAAAAGCCAAAAGAGCAAATCAAAAGCAAATTTCAACGACTTTAACATTTCTGGGCTTGCGCCTAAATGTAGTCTTGCTTATGCTAGTTGCGCATTTACTAATTTGTTTTTTGAGATAAGGATAGATTCACGCAAAATATGGGCGCTCCTTCAAAGCTTTAAGTGCACATTTCAAATTTAAATTTTTATTCTAGGCCAGAAACAACCTCTGAAGATTTGCTAACCGCTTTAAAGCGGCAACCTCAGTTCGAGAAAAAAAACATATCAGAGACACTTTTTATTTTATTCTTTATTCACTTTATATTTATTCTTTATTTCCACCGATACAACAGTTTTAATTCAACAGAAAGGTGGACTCAACTGAAATGAATATTTAATGCCTTAGGGTGTACAACTGAAATTAGATATTAAAAAAAAAAAAAACTACGGATGTGTGTTGGTACGAGATTGCTCAAATCGGATTTTATTCCTCAATAAGCTGATGATGAGGGTACTCAGACGATTTCTTGTGACTTGTAGGTGTACCATGTCCTTCAATATTCCAGTTCATCAGCAGATCATAGAGGAGACGAACTAGCCTATAAAAAGCACAATTTGACCTTCTGTACAATGAACGGATCGCTAGCAAACTGTCACAGTTCGGCACATATTCGTACCGTCAGCCCAGTAATCATAAACTGTGCCACAGAACACCAAATTGATATAAATTGGAGTAAGACTGACTGGGTTAATTTCCAAGAAGTTAACGTTCCTGCATTGCCCTCTTAATTTATAAGATATAAATCGTTTAAGCTTACACCATCAGAGAGTTCTTCGTGTCAAAAAACCAAAACTTCGTTAGATTAACGTAAATTCAGTTGACTGATTAAACCACATGGTGAAGGCATCCAAACACATGTCCAGGGAAGAAAGAGCAATATTAGCGTGCAATATGCCTTCCCTTACCATCAGAGAGGACATTACAGATCGCTAAGCTATGACACGATTATCGCCATCCAATAGTACCTTCGCCGCGATTAACCCAGAAGGCCGTTTCCAACAAGATGACTTTCATACCGCTCAACTGTTCAAAACACTTCGCTACTTGAGGAAGTCAGCTGTCTCTTAGACTGAAAAGATGAATCTCAAACTACCTTAATGTCGACGCTGCCAAACCCAACATAAGTTACAGGAAATGTGTTGAATTAAATTCTGTTTAAATAAAATACTAAAATCCACAAAGTCGAAAGTTTTGGAGGTAAAAAAATCATTCGCAAGGAAACGTGTCGGGACAAGAAAGGTCTTGCTTTGTAGAGTTATGAAATCGTACTGGTAAAGGCACATTTGAAAACAACAAGGACAACATAATTAACCAATTATTTTAAAAAGAAATATTAAAAAAAAGAAGTTGCCTATATTTTCACACTTTTGATAATTATTTACGAACTTCGATAAAATTAATCTCATCAGATGATTTGCAGCCAGAAGATATATTCAGCTGTATTCTAACGATGACTTTCCGATATCGGGATGCTTCGGGAAATAACGATGGCCCATGCACAGCAGGGGGCGCTGCTGTGGCGAACAAGTTTCTTCCTCATATTTAATATTACACTGCTGAGCCCACCTCGCCGGTCGTGCGACAAAAATTAACGGCTCAGTATCTTATGCTAATAAAGAAGATGAGAGAGGGTAAGGATGTCGCGAGCCCTGAAAGACAAAAGCGCTATTAGCGATGCGTCGGGGAGGGTGCAATAGAGCTATCCCGCAGTACCCTGCAGCACTAAGAATTGTCCAACGCTTGGGAACCCAACATAGCTCGAGAGGGAGTGGTTAGAGTGGGTCGGATGGGAGCGATAAATGTATGTGGAAGGCTTGCTTAGATAAACCCTACGCCCTCCAATTGGTACGAGGAGAAAGAAGCTTCGAGTGACAAATGAAGACTCAACGTTCGGCTGAAGGCGACGAGCCTGATTGCAAGAGGTAGAAAGATCACAGTTCCAGGGCTGCAAGGTAGGCCAAACGCATAGATAAGAAAAGTGGATCTAAAGTAATATGACAGCAACCACAGCAACTACCTCGAAAGTAAAAAATTGGTGACTTTTCGATAGCAAATCGATAACCTTACGTTTAAAATTGTCAACCTCACCTTTACGTGGCGAATCCTGTTTCTTTAGCAGCGGAGGCTCTGGCGACCCCAAGTTCCTCATGGAAAGTGCACTGTGGTCATATTTAATCGTTCCCGGGATGGACGGGTTTGTACCTTAATGTTGCTTGTTACCGGAGCGTACCGGATCCAAATCCGGCAAAGGACCATCAACATCGGAAACACTCCCCTAAATCTGCGGCGATTGTCTTTATCGCTACAACAACAACAACAAAAACGATAACAAGCCAATAACGCTTCGATGGTAAACAAATAGCATGGCGATAAAAAGGCGATAATAATAGCAACCCAATCTTTCTTTGTATTCATTCATGAATTTATCCGAAAAATGTAAAAACGATTCTCAAATAGTCCTAAATTATCGCCAAATAATCTTTCATATAATACAAGAAGTATGGAAGGCTAAGTTCGGGTGTAACCGAATATTACATACTCAGCTGAGAGCTATGGAGATAAAATAAGGGAAAATCACCATGTAGGAAAATTAATCTAGGGCAACCCTGGAATTTGTTTGTATGGTATGGGTATCAAATGGAAGGTATTAAAGAGTATTTTAAGACGGAGTTGGCCATAGTTCTATAGGTGGACGCCATTTAGGGACATCGCCATAAAAGTGGACCAGGGCTGACTCTAGAATTTGTTTGTACGATATGGGTATCAAATGAAAGGAGTTAATGAGTATTTTAAAAGGGAATGGGCCTTAGTTCTATAGGTGGACGCCTTTTCGAGATATCGCCATAAAGGCAGACCAGGGGTGACTCCGAAATGCGTTTGTATAATATGGGCATCAAACGAAAGGTGAGAATGAGGGTTTTAAAAGGGAGTGGTGGTAGTCATATATGTGAAGCGTTTTCGAGATATCGACCAAAATGTGGACCAGGGTGACCCAGACCATTATCTGTCGGGTACCGCTAATTTATTTATATATGCAATACCACGAAGATTATTCCTGTCAAGATTCCAAGGGCTTTTGATTTCACCCTGCATAACTTTTGCATTTTCTTCTACTTAATATGGTAGGTGTCACACCCATTTTACAAAGTTTTTTTCTAAAGTTATATTTTGCGTCAATAAACCAATCCAATTACCTCACCATGTTTCATCCCTTTTTTCGTATTTGGTATAGAATTATGGCATTTTTTTCATTTTTCGTAATTTTCGATATCGAAAAAGTGGGCGTGGTCATAGTCGGATTTCGGCCATTTTTTATACCAATACAAAGTGAGTTCAGATAAGTACGTGAACTAAGTTTAGTAAAGATATATCGGTTTTTGCTCAAGTTATCGTGTTAACGGCCGAGCGGAAGGACAGACGGTAGACTGTGTATAAAAACTGGGCGTGGCTTCAACCGATGTCTCCCTTTTTCACAGAAAACAGTTATCGTCCTAGAATCTAAGCCCCTACCAAATTTCACAAGGAGTGGTAAATTTGTGTTCGACTTATGGCATTAAAAGTATCATAGACAAATTAAATGAAAAACGGCGGAGCCACGCCCATTTTGAAATTTTCTTTTATTTTTGTATTTTGTTGCACCATATCATTACTGGAGTTGAATGTTGACATAATTTACTTATATACTGTAAAGATATTAGCCTTTTTTTTTTAATTTGACTTAAAATTTTTTCTAACTTTTATTAAGCATACATATAGTAATAGGAGTAACGTTCCTGCCAAATTTCATCATGATATCTGCAACGACTGCCAAATTACCTTCTTTTAAAAGTGGGCGGTGCCACGCCCGTTGTCCAAAATTTTACTAATTTTCTATTCTGCGTCATACCTACTCACCTACCAAGTTTCATCGCTTTATCCATCTTTGGTAATGAATTATCGCACTTTTTCGATTTTTTGAAATTTTCGATATCGAACAAGTGGGCGTGGTTATAGTCCGATATCGTTAATTTTAAATTTGAGATGAGCACCCAGGAACCTACATACCAAATTTCATCAAGATACCTCAAAATTTACTCAAGTTATCGTGCTAACGGCGGACGGTTATGCCTCAATCAAATTTTTTTTCGATACTGATGATTTTGATATATGGAAGTCTATATCTATCTCGATTCCTTTATACCTGTACAACCAACCGTTATCCAATCAAAGTTAATATACTCTGTGAGCTCTGCTCAACTGAGTATAAAAATCAAGTCAAAATAGCTCCCCAATGAAGCTAGTATGATTCTACAATAATCTCAAAATGGTCTCGAAATATCCCAAAATAGTCGCACAAATAATTCCGAAATGTGCTCTACATATTCTTAAGATGGTTTCGAAATAGCACGTAAAATATGGGAATGAAAATATGTGCATAAAAAAGCGACAGTTGCGCATGATAGACTAAAGGGGGAAGGCGTGGACCCAAGCGTGGGGCTGGAAAGCTTCGAATATTATGTGTAGTTTTTACAACCTTAGACTAACAAGGTTACATTTATCAATAAAAAAACGACTGCCTTCTGGCGTCACATGCCTTTTAATAAGGCTTGGTCAGTGATAGCAGGTGTAGGAAGTGCGGTTTGGAGTAGGAAACGATCGAGAACATTTTGTGCTTGTGCCTACGTTTGACAGTCTAAGACTCCAGCTATAAGGAGTGGGAGCTATCATATCCCGAAGCAGCATTTGGCTAAGGTCCTAGAATGTTTCTATTATTTGGAAAGAAGCCGGGATTTTGATAGGAATTTTCATTTTCGTTCTTGAGCAAACTTCTGATTACACTTTGAACTCATTTAGTCTGTATTAGGTGTTTATTTACCTGCCAGACTAACCAAACTAGTCTAACTTGTACCTCAAGCGACCCCGAAGATTCTAAAATAGTCCCCACATAATTTCGAAATAGACTCGGAATCATGCCAACATTATTTCAATTATGTTTCGAAATAATACCAAAATTATACCGAAACAGTCCCGAAATGAACTCAAAATGATGCCGGAAATAGTCAATGCATGACCCCAAATATATACGATCGGAGCGTACTATGATTTTTTGGTTTACATTTTAAGGAACAACAACTATTTTCAGGCCCGGATAATCACATAACGTTAAGTTTATGTAAACTATAATAGAGATATAGAAACTACAATTATATTACGGTGAAATCCAAATACTTCTCAGAGAGTCTAAAGCTCCAATCCACAATTTCATATATGTATACTAACAGACCCAGCAGATATTGTTCTGCTCTAGCTTTGGTCTATCTGCATAACTTTTAAGAATTTTTTACCACTTACTTTCCCTTCCCCTCTCTCCCCCTTTTCCTTATATTTTTGTTCACTTTTCCCTCTGCCTCTTCACTTCTTCCCTCTTTCTACGTCTCTTTCTCCCTCCCTGTCTTTTCCGCTCCATCTTTACCTATTTCTTTCACCTCTCTCCTTTCTTTTTCCCCTAGTTCTTCTTACTCTTCTGCACCCCTTGCTACTACTCCCAGTCCAAACCCAAGTCCTTGCCCCAGTCGGTCCCTACTCCCCATTTCCCGGTTCCCGTTTCCCGGAAGAAAGGTGTCGTAAATATTTCACAGGAACGCTATCCTATCTTTCAAGTTGGATCAAACTGCAAACGGTGTACAAATTTCATTAAAATCGGTTAAATAGTGTCGGAGTCCATCGCGGACAAACAATGTGACACGAAATTTGTATATATTAAGATAGCGAAATATAATAGCATTACATCTGTCATAATATTTGTAACCTTAAGACTTAAAATAACACAAATTTTCAGCCTGTACTCGTACTCCGCCTAAACAAACATGCATTAAAGGGCTAAAGAAATAAATTAAACGGAGTTTTAGCAATTCGAAGAATACCCACACACATAAAATTCATTTTCAAGGTTTTATATTAAGGCAGAGTTGAACTGCCAATGTCATATTTGCACTACCAAGTCCACGTTGGCTGACAGGCTCATGAGACGTTCATGAATGTGTTTATAAATATCTTATAAACTTCGTAATCGATTTTGACTTATTGAAACATCATTGATTGAAAGACATTTATGAGTGCTTGGGCGAGCACGCATGTGAGCGGATCCCTTGGGAAATTGGCTTGTGAATGGCATAACACCCAACAAAGTTTGATATACCAAATACAAAAAAAACACGAAAAGCAAACACAGTTATGTATGGTTATGGCATGTTGGAACACACAAGTACTGGACGTCAATGTAACCTAAAGCGAGTGGGTGATGACACACATACACATGTACACATATATATGTATGTATATATGAATATATTGTACAACATATCAATACTCTAGCGAAAAGCGCATTCAGCAGTTATTCACTTCACTTATTCAGTTATTAGATATGTACTTATGTGGTGTTGGCTGGTGAAGTCAAGCTGAAGAAAATGAGTTCGAACGACCGACAACAACAATGAAAAGAAACAATAATTTGGTAAAGCAAATATTACATTCATATCAATATGATTGTAGCAAGGCAAATGGGTTTTTGATATTTTAAGACTTCCCAAAATTCGATCTGAGGTGGCAAAGTGTGATGTTCAATATGTAGAACAATGGCAAGAAATGAATGTTATTGATGCCGTATACTGCATTAAGGTGCACCGTTTGAGACTATGATATTTTTTTGATCGCAATTCCAATTAGGGTCCATTAGAAACTAAAATGTGTGTTAGAGTTGTTAATCTTACCAATTCCTTCTAAAAGTAAACTTAAATTTATAGACCACAGAGACCGCGGGATAGGAAGTTTTTTGAATTTTCTTTACATACTTACGTTATGTTAATTTTGACTGCCAGCCACCACTTCGATGCGATTTAGGTTAGGTTAATATCACTGAATTTGTAAAATCCTGCTCTGGGTTCTTGTCATATACTCAAATTATAGCACAAAACAATTTTTCAAGCAAACAAAATTAAAAACACCTGCTTGACTGTATAATCTGAATTTAAGCTACAGTAAAAATTGTACATCAAAGAGACTCCAGAACTGTTTTATTGACGACATGGCCATCAGAGGAGGTCACTCTACCAAAGACGCCATTGCAGACGTGATAAACGCAGTCAAGGTAGCTAAAATAGCGAGGCCGTTAGTTTTGCTGGTCAGGCTCAACAACAGGCTTGAAGCAGTAGAAAGCTTTTACGGAGTATATCAGTAGCTACTAAAAATTCTGAAAGGCTAACTAAGAACCGATATCTAACGTACGGAGCAACTCACAGTGAAAAGGAATGTTATATTCGTTCGATACCAGGTCCCAACCTCTGGAACATAACTTAAGACATTTTTTATCAATCGGGCATGCCAAAAAGTACATCTATTTTTGCTTTCTCGCAGATGACTTGGCAGCTGTTTTAACAGCACGAACCTTGAAGCTGACACATCAAAACAGGTCATGCCTAATGGTAAAGATGGATGAATGGTCACGGCTTCAGCTGGACACAGCAAAAATATAGGCGTATCTCCAATATGATTAACATGACAGTTGAGCACTATCAAATATAAGCACGCACTTCAACGAAATACCTGATGGTAAAGATAGACAGCAAGCTCACTTTTTCCAAGGGGCCCTCAAAAAGGCTGCACACCATGGCGAACTCAGATGGTCCAAAGTGGTCCAAAGCCATATACAAGGAAGTTGCTTGCATTAGCCTCGAATTCCATACTCTTCCCTAGATGAAGTTCGTCACATTCCAAACTCTTCTCTACGCAGAGGTGCACTGCGCACAGCTTCTACTTGCCGTACGGGCTTGGTAGGAGCTCTCCTCGTCATTGCGAAAACCGTACCGATATATCTTCTCGCTGAGGAAAGATCAGCATTCTACAACAGTGGATCGTAGAAATGCTGTTGCCGTATATGTGTGAGTAAAATCAAGGGCCAGTGTTTTAGTTTCTGAACTGAACAAATTGTTGAGGCGATCAAATAGAGAGGTGGATTTTTATTTAGCCGAATTTCTAACCGGACGCGGTTACTGCTGTAAATATCTCCACAGAGTGCATAAGTTTGAAAAAAACGGAACTGCTTGTTGTACGGAAAATTAGACGATGTACTCCACATAGCATTTAGCTCCATAGCCAAGCAGGGTGGAAATGATATTTGGCGACCTAGCACCGGCAATATGTGATACATGGGATTCGGTAGCAAATATGTGAGGCATAAACATACTTTTCATGAAACAGTAAGATGTTTGTCGAGCCCATTGGCGTGAGAATATTCGCAGAGCTCACATAGCGCGCATCCGTACCCGAAGTAATGCCAAATGCGCTCTCAGTTAGGGGAATCGAAGGCTATGGGAAGTATGATCTTAGTGGGTACCCCTTCAAGGCAGAAAGTATCCTGCTCTCGGAATAAAACTTGAGTTTTCTCTGTCAGTGCACAAAGCATTTTCTTCTTTCACGAAACTGAAATTCTCACTTTCTAATAGATCCAGTTCTTGGTCACTATAAGGCAGCTAGAGCAGAGGACTACTAGCACTCTCTCCGAAGGATTAATTTTGAGACCTATAGAATCCGCCTTTTCACTCACCTTCCCCCGTAAAGCATGAGACGGCTTTTCGCTGATATTACGGAAGAGATTAAAGAAAATCATCACAACTTTATCTCCCTACACCCAACTTGAATTGAGTGCATAAGCTGCCTAGGACATGTAACTAGATCAAGAGAATGTAGACGATGCCTTGTGAAGTCTTTCTCCACATATATGATGCAACGACAACATCTTCTACCTTGCCGCTCAAGACTTTGTAAAGCAGGGATTAACCTATTCTGCTTAAATTTCGGCCTTAAATGCCGTGAGACGTATGGATTCTACTCGAATATTTTTTAAGTTACTATCTTTATAAATCATTTGATGTAGTTTAGTAAGAATTGAGCGCCCTCCTGATACGTATGTATGTTAAGTTTATGATTCCTTCAAATAATTTGGTTTTAACAACGAGTCAATCCGTACAATTTTTGACAGTTTTTTCACGAATTTATCTAATTTCGTTATTTGGCAAAACAATATTAATAGAAAATGTCGTATTTTTTGGAAAAGACGAGGAATAGTTTTTTTTAACTTGCATATCACAATTAATAAGACAAGACAGACGCCAGCTTGCAGCCGCACCTCGTGGGTGACAGACGCTGCCAATGAAAGATCTCTTCAGCTAGCCCTTAAAACGAGTATGTCAGAGTGGCCAGGTTGTCGCCTTCTCACATAACCTCACCATTAAACGGATATTCATTGGCTCCCCAGAGGATACTTGGCCGCAAGCGAATGGCACTGGGCATTCCCAGGTGAATGGCGGTCAGAAGCTTTCCCCACTTTCGTGGACTTCTACACACGGCACCATCCTCCTGAAGTCCAGCGAAAAATCACTCTTGCCAATAAATGCTACTTTGGACTAGGTAGGCAATTGAAAAGTAAAGTCCTCTCTAGGCAAACGAAAGTCATACTCTGCAAGTCACTTATCGTACGCGTCCTGCTATATGGTGAAGAAGCATGGACCATGACCAAGTCAGATGAAGCGGCTCTGGGAGTGTTCGAGAGGAAAGTTCTTCGAAAGATTTATGGACATCTACGCGTTGGAAATGGCAAACACTGAAGAAGATTTAATGATGAGCTGTACGAGCTTTATCCAGACATCAACATAGGCCATGTTATGCGAATGAAAGATGACGCTCCGGCTAAGAAGGTTGTTCTATCGGAACCCGCCTATGCAAGCAGAGGAAAAGGGCGGGCCCCACTACGCTGGAAGGACCAGGTGGAAAACGATTTAAACTCCCTTGGTGTAACCATTTAGCGCCAGTTGGCAGAGAGAAGAAGCGAGTGGCGCGTCTTGTTTGACAGCCATAACCCTTTAAACGGTTAAGCGCCAATTAAGTAAGTAATCAAAATAAGCACGCATATTAAGATATGTACATATGAACGGGTGAAGGAATTCCTTATAACATCCGTGCCCCGTGAGAGGGTAGAAGGAAGATAATGTTCTACAGGATATCAGTATACAATGTAGATTAAAGAAAAGCTGCTTATATAAAATTTGGTTTCACCCTAGTATCGACTCACTTACTGTTTAGAATATACGAAAACGGTATGAAAAGAGGTTCTGAAAAATGCTAAGAAAAAGGATATTTTCTGGTAAACCTCCAACTCATGCAAACAATATTTACAAAAAAATCATTTGGGGATCAAATTGTCGATGTAAACACACAGATAATGTGTTCATAAGTTTTTATTTTCCACTGAATGAGCTAATACACACACACACACACTTGTACACATACATATATTATTTGTATAACTGCGGATACAACTACGAAAGACCCCTTTTTCTTATTTCCTTTCTTTTGCTTTTAATATTTTTTTTTATCGCTTGGGTCTTTATGTTTGTTTTAGATCGACATTGTTGATTTCATATGCGTTTATTTATGTTTATTGATTATGTAAGGTCGTCTTTGTTTGCTATATTTAGTGTGTGTGTGTACATATGTGTGTCAGCATATGGGTGGCATATTTGAGTTGCTGGCGTGCGTTCAAATAGAATTAAGTTGTTATTTTTATGCTGTTAACTTTTTTTTATTGGAAATATATATATATTTTTTTGCTATTGCTAAATTGACATTTTTATTGGCTGTCAACTGATTTAACAAGTGACTTTGGTGCGCCCCAAAAAGGCACTGAAAAGTTTCCGCATGGGACTTTTTTATTCTACACTTTTGAAAGTCTTGCGTTGTAGAAAATTATTTACATCACATTATAATCTTTGGTCAAAAGTCAACCAAACAATGTCTACGTGCTTTGTTCTTGAAGACTTCACTGTAAGAGAGAAATAATTTCGTACCAATTAGATTTGAGGTTAAAATGAGATATTATACTCCGTTTGCATAGTCGCACAAAGGTTAGAATTTCTTAATATAAAATCATAAATGGTAACACGTGAAAATCCTTTCTTGGCTGGTTGGTTACTGTGCCGCCGGGGTATCAAAGATCCGATCCCAAATAGCACAAGGGGCGCCATTTTGATGTACATTTATACAGGAACCAATTGCTGATGGTATCGTATTGCTAGTTGGTACTCCCTTCGACCATTTGGAGCGGACAGCGAACCTGCTTATATATTTTGCAGAGCATTTAGCTACTTCCTCAAGCTTTGGCAGCATATAACTGCATATAGTTGGAAATATAGTGTGTGTTTGCGCTGGGTATTCATACAGGTGCGGGACTGTTTCTTTGCTGCCCTAAAAGCTCAGGATAATGCTCTAGATTATGTGCGCTGAATTATAAGCCTAAGTTCAAAATATCCTGACGAAACTGTTTTAGAGGTGTTAACCTCTTAGCTCACGTTATGGGGGAATCCAGAATGGAAGCGTAAGCGTAGGCGTAGTGTAAACGTAAGCGAAGTCTATTGAAGGGGTATGTCATATGGGGGAATACAGAATATAAGCGAAGTGTGTAGTGTAGGCGAAGCCTGTGGGAATGGTTTGTTGTACGGAAAAATAAAGAATGTAAGCGGTAGTGGCTTTTCGCAAGCGGCCTTCAAAAAAGGCTCAAACTAGTTAAAGCGTATCATCATAGCGGTATCATACAGCTGAAGCAATTCGCTAACCTAACTATTTTTTTTTCCACCAGCCTGAAAGGAAATGCAGTTGCTATAGCATAATATGGGAACAATGCAAGGCAAGACAAAGAAAGGAAATGCAAGGAAAGGAAAGGAAAGGGAAGGAAAGAAAAGGAAATTAAGGGAAATAAAATAAAATAAAACAAGTAAGGAAGGCTAAGTTCGGGTGTAAACGAACATTACATACTCAGTTGAGAGCTATGGAGACAAAATAAGGAAAATGAACCTGGGGTAACCCTGGAATGTGGTTGTATGACATGTGTATCAAATGAAAGGTATTAAAGAGTATTTTAAGAGAGAGTAGGCCATAGTTCTATGGATGGACGCCATTTAGGGATATCGCCATAAAGGTGGACCAGGGCTGACTCTAGAATTTGTTTGTACGATATGGGTATCAAATGAAAGGTGTTACTGAGCATTTTAAGAGGGAGTGGGCCTTAGGTCTATCGGTGGACGCCTTTTCGAGATGTCCCCATTAAGGTGGACCAGGGGTGACTCTAGAATGTGTTTGTACGATATGGGTATCAAATGAAAGGTGGTAATGAGTATTTTAAAAGGGAATGGGCTTTAGTTCTATAGGTGAACGCCTTTTCGAGAAATCGCCATAAAGGTGGACCAGTGGTGACTCTAGAATATGTTTGTACGATATGGGTATCAAATGAAAGCTGTTAATGAGTATTTTGAAAAGGAGTGATCCTTAGTTCCATAGGTGGACGCCGTTTCGAGATATCGCCATAAAGGTGGACCAGGGGCGTCTCTAGAATGTGTTTGTACGATATGGGAATCAAATGAAAGGTGTTACTGAGCATTTTAAGAGAGAGTGGGCATTAGGTCTATAGGTGGACGCCTTTTCGAAATGTCGCCATTAGGGTGGACCAGGGGTGAATCTAGAATGTGTTTTTTATGATATGGGTATCAAATGAAAGATGGTAATGAGTATTTTAAAAGGGAGTAATCCTTAGTTCTATAGGTGGACGCCTTTTCGAGATATCGCCATAAAGGTGGACCAAGGGTGACTCTAGAATGTTTGTACGATATGGGTATCAAACGAAAGGTGCTACTGAGCATTTTAAGAGGGAGTGGGAATTAGGTCTATGGGTGGACGCCTTTTCGAGATATCGTCATTAGGGTGGGCCAGGGGTGACTCTAGAATGTGTTTGTACGATATGGGCATCAAACGAAAGGTGTTACTGAGCATTTTAAGAGGGAGTGGGCACTAGGTCTATAGGTGGACGCCCTTTCGAGATTTCGCTATTAGGGTGGGCCAGGGGTGACTCTAGAATGTTTGTACGATATGGGTATCAAACGAAAGGTGTTACTGAGCATTTTAAGAGGGAGTGGGCATTAGGTCTATAGGTGGACGCCTTTTCGAGATATCGCCATTAGGATGGGACAGGGGTGACCCTAGTATGTGTTTGTACGATATGGATATCAAATTAAAGGTATTAATGAGGGTTTTAAAAGCGAGTGGCCCTTAGATGTATATGTGAAGGCGTTCTCGCGATATCGACCAAAATGTGGACCAGGTGATCCAGAAAATCATCTGTCGGGTACTGCTAATTTATTTATATATGCAATACCACTAACAGTATTCCTGCCAAGATTCCAAGGGCTGTTGATTTCGCCTTGTAGAACTTTTTCATTTTCTTCTACTTAATATGGTAGGTGTCACACCCATTTTACAATTTTTTTTCCAAAGTTATATTTTGCGTCAATAAACCAATCCAGTTACCATGTTTCATTCCTTTTTTCGTATTTGGTATAGAATTATGGCATTTTTTTCATTTTTCGTAATTTTCGATATCGATAAAGTGGGCGTGGTTATGGTCGGATTTCGGCCATTTTTTATACCAAGATAAAGTGAGTTCATATAAGAACGTGGGCTCAAGTTATTGTGTTAACGGCCGAGCGGAAGGACAGACGGTGGACTGTGTATAAAAACTGGGCGTGACTTCCACCGATTGCGCCCATTTTCACAGAGAACAGTTACCGTCGTAGAATCTATGCTCCTACCAAATTTGAGAAGGATTGGTAAATTTTTGTTCGACTTATGGCAATAAAAGTATTCTAGACAAACTAAATGAAAATGGGCGGAGCCACGCCCATTTTGAAATTTTCTTTTATTTTGTATTTTGTTGCATCATATCATTACTGGAGTTGAATTTTGACTTAATATACTTATATACAGTAAAGATATTAAATTTTTTGTTAAAATTTGAATTTAAAAAAATTTTTTTTTTAAAAAGTGGGCGTGTTCTTCATCCAATTTTGCTAATTTTTGTTTAACACATATACAGTAATAGTAGTAACGTTCCTGCCAAATTTCATCATAATATCTTCAACGACTGCCAAATTAAAGCTTGCAAAACTCTTAAATTACCTTCTTGTAAAAGTGGGCGGTGCCACGCCCATTGTCCAAAATCTTACTAATTTTCTATTCTGCGTCATAACGTTAACCCATCTACCAAGTTTCGTCGCTTTATCTGTCTTTTGTAATGAATTATCGCACTTTTTCTGTTTTTCGAAATTTTCGATATCGAAAAAGTGGGCGTGGTTATAGTCCGATATCGTTCATTTTAAATAGCGATCTGAGGTGAGTGCTCAGGAACCTACCTACCAAATTTCATCAAGATACCTCAAAATTTACTCAAGTTATCGTGTTAACGGACGGACGGACGGACGGACGGACATGGCTCAATCAAATTTTTTTTCGATCCTGATTATTTTGATATATGGAAGTCTATATCTATCTCGATTCCTTTATATATGTACAACCAACCGTCATCCAATCAAACTTAATATACTCTGTGAGCTCTGCTCAACTGAGTATAAAAAGAAAAGAAAAGGAAAGCAAAGGCTTTTCGCAGGTGGTGTAAGAAAGCTATCGATTTATTATCGAAGTGTTACACTATTCTTAATTTGTTATCAAAAATTTTCTATTATTTGTCAAAAAGTTATCGGTGTGTTATGAGAATAGATGATGGGAATGAAAAAGTGAATGAACTAGCTAAAAAGGGCGCAACCCTTGAAGCTTGCTCCGTAGATGTCCCAATTAGACTGGGCGAGATTAAGCGAAGGCGAGAGGTGCACATGGTCGACCAAGCGGGAAAGGCGTCGGTTCAAGCGCGGGGCTGTAAAGTGTCGAAGATTATATGTAGGTCTTACAACCTTAGACTAACAAAGTTGCTTCTATTATTAAGAAGAGAGGACTGTAGACTCGTGACGGCTATTCTGACTGGACACTGCCTTATGGCGTCACATGCCTTTAAATTAGGCTTGGTCAGTAATAGCAGATGCAGGAAGTGCGGGTTGGAGGAGGAAACGATCGAGCACGTTCTGTGCTCGTGCCCTGCGCTTGCCAGGCTAAGACTCCTGCTATTAGGTGTGATACAGCTGTCAGATCTAGAAGAAGCAAGTGGCTTAAGTCCAAGGAAGGTTCTAGTATTTGCCAAGTGGACGGAGTTATTTTATAAGATAGGATCGGGTTTTCAGTTCGGTCGTTAAAACAAACTTCTGGTAACACTACGGACTCATTTATTCTATGTGAGGTCCTCATGGACCGGCCAGTTCAACCTAACATAATCCATCGGTATGTTATCAAAAAGTAACCGAAAAATTATCGACATTTTATCAAAGATGTATCAGTTTGTTATCGTTTTTTATAGAATAAGTACCGGATATTTATCGAACTAACATCGATTTGTTATCAGAAATTTATAGAGTTTTTATGGAAATCTTATTGATTTGCTATCGAAGAGCTACAGATTTTTTATTGAAAAGTTATCTATTTGTTATCGGCATGTTTTCATTTTGTTATCAGCGTACAATCGATTTGATATCAATTTGTAATCCAAACGTTATCGGTTTGCGTTCGAAAAGTGGTTGATTTGGTATCGAAGTATTTTAGATTTGATGCCAAAAATTTATCAATTCGTTATCGAACAGTTATAGATTTTTTATCAAAAAGTGATCCATTTTTTAGCAATGCTTTCGATTTCTTACCAGAGTATTAACAATTTTTTATCGGCGTGTTTACAACGCCTCATTGAATTATGAAACAGTTACCTACAAAACTTCTACATAAAATCGGTGAAGCTTTTCTAAACCGTCGTTGGCAATCCGATATGAAATCAATAAGAATCCCATCACTCGGCGATAAGAAGCTGATAACAAAGTTATAACGCGATGATATTAGTTTGCTTTCGATTATTGGAGCATAATGAGAGAATACCTTTAAAATTTAGCACTTTTTTGAAATTTATATAGCATTATTTTGTTATAGAGAAGATCTGAAATTTGTTTTAATATCCTTTCTCCCACTGTCTCTGTTATAGTTTCCAGAAAAGCGTTTTTTTATAGTTAAATGACAAAAGAAGAGTTATCAAATAAAACGGTTTCGAAGCTAGAAATGACTTTCAAATTAATTAAAGAGCTGTTTCTGGTCTGAACAAGGGCATTTTAAGGAATCGTATATTTCTTGTGTGGGTGCAACGATACAAATATCTGTGTAAATGATTTTGTATGTAAATACAGACTTAGAGCTCTTACGTCAACAACTTCATTAGCTCAAGTTATTATCCATAGTTCTAAACTATTATTATAAACTAAATGTGTACAATTCGAAGTTATGAAGTGATTAGCTCTTTTATTATTTACACACCCAAACACTCAATTTGTCACTTCTTTACATGAACTTTGTCAAATAAGTCAACTTCCGTTTTGTTTATTATTTGTTAAATAACACTCAGCCCAAGGCGTTGAATGTCTTATCATAATATAACTTTTATATACATATGTACGTACATTTAATCACGTATCAGAGAGTGGCACAGGCGTATAATTTCGAGGTAAATGTATGTAAATATTTTTATATAAGTTTGCGGAATGAAGTCCGCACAGAAATAAAAACATAGTGTTTTCTAAAAAACCAGCTTTATTTGCAATTAATATATAAATAGTCCTAATGTAAAAAGAAATTTGTTCCCGTCCGATCAGTTTTACGTAAGTTTGGAGAAACGTTCTCCGTTGCAGTTGAAAAATATGACGTTGGAATACTTGTGTTCTTAATTTTTATGATTAAATTTTTGGTAGTTTTCGGCTGGAAATTCTTAAAATAGACCCCCGTTTCAATTTTTCCCAAAAGTCTTCAATTGGACGTAGTTGGGCGAATTTTGGAAGGTTTTCCGTATTGCTTGCATAGGGTATATGCAACATATCCATTACGTCTATGGTCTGTCTGGCGTTGGGGTTTGATAGTGAGTCTGGCCAAAATATAACATTTATGCCCCGATGTTTATTTTCAATAAATTCAAACAGTGATCTGCATTTCGGTTAGCATTGGCAACCAAACAAGATTAATAAAAAAAATGGATGCGACATGCCAAATGGACTGATAGCGAGCCACAATAATACGTTTGTGTACTTTAAAAACTTCATTCTGTCATCGGCAGGTTCTTTTCCTACAAAATATTGCTTAACTTGCCATTCATTGCTGTCTACAGTTAAATATGACTCATCATGCATAATGTAAAGGACATCATTCCTCGAGCAAACAAATGTTTTTAATCAAATTGGTTAGCAGCCTGCTTTTCTGAGATTCGGAGACAGCTTGTTTGCTTTTTGTAGTTTTCTTATGTATTCCCATTACACTGAGATACTTTTTAATGGTTTTTCCTTCGTACTGAAGTTTTTCAACCAGCATACTGTAAGATTTTGACACTGTACCTTCGGTAAGTCTCCGCAAATGAACTCTTTTGAAAGTACCGCTAAAATTGCAACTCTTTTTAACACCGCTTTCCCTTGTGCAATTTGTGTGTTGGAATATCTCTCTGGGATTTCGTAAATAGTACTACGGCTTTCTCGTTGCTCAAGGAAGTGAGAAACCACTCCTGATTTGACGAGTGAATGAGAGAAACCAAAGATTTACAAACAATTATTCGACGTCGGTCCAATTTTTTCGACATATTTACGGCTATGTTTTTCCAATTAATACAAATACCGGTGTGATTGTAAGCTCTTAGTGTACTTATACATAGATAGATTAAAAAATTCGATAACCAGTGTAGCATTCTTTTCCTATCCTTTGCAATTTTATGCGGACTTTATTCCACGCACGTTATATATGATCTTTCTCAAAAACTACGCTGAAATATTTAGATATTGGCCAAAATAGGTTTTTAAAGATATGAGTCACTACTATCAATATTAAGTTGGGAAATATTTTTTATTCACTAAACTTATGCCACTATCAAAAATAATAAATCTTACATGTAAATAGTTATAGGAAAATCTTTCTAACGATCAAATGAAAATTTCCTTATTGGCCACGAAGTCAAATAAAGAAAGTTTATAAAATATAAATTTTAAGGCCATTTGAAGTGGTAATAACGTTAATTGACCTTTTGACTGTTGACTTTATGCCATCCCACCAAAAGGGATCTCTTTTAGATTCTTTTGATATGGCATACACCGTGTTTTCTTCGTGATTCTTTCATTACATTTCAATATGTTCATCATACGCCATGGTCACCCAAGATTTATTGCACGAATATCAATGGGGATGGTAATGATTCCGACCCATATATCAGAATAGCTATGATGAGAGACGTTTAGAGCGTTTTTGTACTCAGCTGAGCAGCAGAGCTCACAGAGTATATTAACTTTGTTCGCATAACGGAAATCCGTAACGGCATAAACTAATCGAGATAGATATAGACTTCTATATATCAAAATGATCTAAGCGAAAAAAGAAATTCATTTAGCCATGTCCGTCCGACCGTCCGTCCGTCTGTCCGTAAACACGATAAATTGAGTAAATTTTGGGGCATCTTAATGAAATTTGTATGTAAGTTCCTGGGCGATCATTTGATCGCTAATTAAAATGAACGAAATCGGACTATAACCACACCCACTTTTTCGATATCGAAAATTTCGAAAAACCGAAAAAGTGCAATAATACATTACCAAAGACGGATAAAGCGATGAAAATTGGTAGGTGGGTTGACATTATGACGCAGAATGGAAAATTAGTACAATTTTGTACAATGGGCATGCCACCGCCCACTTTTAAAAGAAGGTAATTCGGTTACACCCGAACTTAGCCTTCCTTACTTGTTTTCCATGGACTCTATTCACTAGTCAATCTAAATTATAGATTGGTGGCAAGATTGATACACCATTTGCTCTCAGGGACAAGTATGGGAGCCGAATAAGGTAATTATGAGTTGTCAGTTTCGCGACCACTGCGTGAACCTTTTTTGCTACACAAAGACATGTCCGTATTTTCGATACCCCAAGGAAATGTTTGAAGTTGATACTTATAAGAGCTTTGCGCTATATCAGCCATCGATAACACTCATAATTGCAGCTAAATCTCCGTGCTTTAGTAAATTTATACTCAAATTGCAGCGCTTAGGTTCTGCGTACTTTTGCATTGCTCTGAACATAGCTATGTGGTACTACCCATATGACTGAAATGACAACTCAAAATGCATACAGTGGTGGCAAAATTTACTACCAACTCTGGCTGCATGTATCGTATATCCTTTCTAGTATTTGGCAGGGTAAGACGAGTTTAATCACATCAGAAAGGCTTTTAAATATATACTTTGGTTATTAAGGTCACAGCCATTATATCGCACACCATGACTAAAACAGCGATGTTTTGATCCCAATTTTTAGAAAATGCAAAAACCTGTCTGCTTCTCCCATATCTGCTAATGTAATTTTATTTTTTACAAGTCTTTTCTCAATGTTCAGTTGAGGTATTAATAAATCGAGTATGTAGTTCGGTCCCGGTGTTGAATCGAGCAGTCCAGATTCTAATAGTGTGTCTGTGATTGCTCTACTATATAAGAAGAAAGAAAGATAAGGTTAGAGAGAAATTTGTTGCTTCTTTGGTCGGAAAATTTAAGATACTCGAATCATAAAACAAATCTTTATCTTGTTTTATCCTTAAATTTGAATTTTTTATGACTCATTTTGGAGATAATCAGAAATTTGTTGTCGTAGATATGTATTGCCATCAAAATTCCTAAAAAGCAGTAATACTTTACTGCTTTTTGTTATGGGCGGCAGCATAATTACAAGCGGAAGTCAAATTAGTCTTTCGGATTAGTAAATTGATGTTTTTGAATATTCTCAGAACGTTTATAGTAAGTCTATACAACTCACCGTTCCTATTAATTTATCGTTTAAAAATTATTACTGTTCTGTGTATGTTCTTTTTGTAATATAAAAATAATGTTACGAATTTAGGGAAATCGCGGTTATTATGCACCTTCTGATAATGTTGGAATCGCTGATCTGTCGAATAAATAAATCCAATATTCAGTATTGCAAACTGGTCTTTATTTAGATTGCTTTGGGAGTACTTCACAATTACTCACACAAATACTCTCTGTTGCCTCGTCCGCATATTTCACCTAAGTTCTAGAAGTTTCACCTCCTAGAACAGTTATATCTCCTGCTTGGGCTTAGCTTATGACTACATATGTGTATGTGAGATAATGTCTTCGCTTTAAGCTGCTGAGTATGTGTGTGAAATGTTCTTCGTCGCCTTCTATGTATGTGTGTTATTGATGACTGATGTGTTCATGTACACAAGTGCAGCTTGCTTAAATGTTTTTATACTCAGCTGAGCAGGGCTCACAGAACGGCATAAACTAGTCGAGATAGATATAGACTTTTTTATATCAAAATGATCTAGGCGAAAAAAGAAATTCATTTAGCCATGTCCGTCCGTCCGTCTGTCCGTAAACACGATAACTTGAGTAAATTGTGAGGTATCTTATTGAAATTTGGTATCTTTGTTCCTGGCCACTCATCTCAGATGCTATTTAAAATGAACGAAATCGGACTATAACCACGCCCACTTTTTCGATATCGAAAATTTCGAAAAACCGAAAAAGTGCGATAATTCATTATCAAAGACGGATAAAGCGATGAAACTTGGTAGGGGGGTTGACCTTATGACGCAGAATAGAAATTTAGTAAAATTTCGGGCAATGGGTATGGCACCGCCCACTTTTAAAAGAAGGTAAATTAAAAGTTTTGCAAGCTGTAATTTTGCAGCAGAGTATGTAATGTTCGGTTGCACCCGAATTTACCATTCTTTATTTGTTTTGTTGTTGTGGTTATTTATTAACATAGTATATAGCAAAGTGATACTAATCCCCACAAAAATTATAAGCACATAAGAAGAAAAACTGAAAATCACGCCTACGTGAATAACACCAGCATGTTTTACCACAGTGAGTAAAGTACAACAATGTGATGCGGATGGGGATGGTTCGAAAAATGTCGACGGTTTAGTTAAATAGCCCCATCGCATTGACTGAATGTGTCAATAGTGCCATCACAATGAGGTCTGACATCACAGATATTTTTACGAAACGAAAACAGTATACCTTACCTATTGAATTGGCAAATTTATCGAGCGACATTTTTAATACTTATTAAAATATCTTGAAATAAATCAAATAACATTCGTCCTTCCAAGTCATTTCTAATAATAAGTCCACCACTGTATGACTAAGTTCTATTTGTGTTTAAATATTTGCTTAGCACAAACCAAACATAAACAAAACTAACAACAATAACAAATCAAACAATGTGACGAGTTCAAATCACACATTTGTCAAGTCAACAAATTACACAATGCCGAGTGTCACAATGTCAAGTTGACAACATATTTATTTACTCTAGCACACACATGAACATATACACACATACAAAAACATACTGAAATCAAAAATATGTTTATATAATTGTTTGCTTTCACATATTTGAGTTCCGTGATGAATGTTGGTATGTGAGATGTTGGCTGGGTTGTGTATGTATAGTAGTTTCAAATTGTCTTAATTTATTTGTGTAGATATCTTTATAGGCACATTTTGATAAGCGAATTGTCACGTTTGATTGCTCAATTTGTAGAAGATCAAATGAAATGAGCAACATACGTAAACATGTTTTAAATTAATACGATATATCATTGAAAGGTGCCAAAGCCAAAAGAAAGTCAAAGTGCCGATGGTATATGTCCAAGTCCATATGCTCGCGAATATGGTAAAAATATATTTTAGCTAGTATTCCGGCCAAGTTTACACGCCTTGTGTCTATTATACTAAGGAGCTTCTTGCCGAAAGTCTCGTGATCTTTGCAAATTTAAAGTGCCCTGAAAGCTTAGCTTCTAGATAAGTTAATCTTTGAAATAAATTCAACAATTATATTACCCTTCCAACGTGAGTCATAGATAGTTTGAACTGGTCGGTTTGTGTGGACCCCACATACAATGAATGAGTCCGTAAGGTTCTCAGAAGTTTGTTTAACGATACAACTTAAAAATCAAATCTAGTTGGGTACATGGACTTATGTTTGAAAATGACTCTGCAAATACTGAAAGATTTCTAGGTCCTTTGCCACTAGCTTCTTCTAGGTGCGACAGCTGTATCACTCGTAATTTTATTTATTTATTTATTTAAGTTCAGTCTACAGAATCTAATTCTTACAGACTAGATATAGTACGCAGTTAATCAATTAAAAATAGTGTATAATTTTAATTCAAATATACTTATACTATCATTAAACTCAATAACGCTTGCATAGGTATTGCATAATCTAACGCTCCTAGCAATCGGCTCATTCATGGCGTAATTAGTAGAGTGGAATGTGTCTACCAATAAGCGATTATTTCTTAAGTTACGAGGCGGGTCATATAAATTGACCAAATTAGATAAGTCGTCACAGTGTATGTTATTATTAATGACATTATAAATAAAACGTATTGAGAAGTATATTCTCCTATCATATAGGGACTGCAAGCCCATTAGTTTCCGTCTACCAATATAAGAAGGAAGATTACCTTGCCACGGTAACTTACTTAGAGCAAATTTCGTGAAAAATTTTTGAACTCTTTCGATTTTGTTTGAGTGGGTTTCATAGTATGGGCACCATATTAGAGAACAATACTCTAGTCTGCTTCGAACAAGAGATATGTAAAGAGCTTTTAAAGTGCAAGTATCTCTGAAATCCATTGAATTTCTTCTTATGAACCCTATCATAGAAAAAGCTTTTGATATTATTAAGTAATATGTTGAGAAAATGTTAGCTTTGAGTCGAAAATAACACCCAAATCTTTCATTTTGGTACTTCTAACTAGAGCACAATTGTCTATATTGTAACTAAATATTATGTTGTTAGACTTCCTAGAGAAGGTGACAACACAGCATTTATGGATGTTCAGTTTGAGACAATTCAAAGTGCACCACTAATTCAGTGAATTGAGATCAACTTGTAAGTTATGGCTATCACTTGCATCATGAACGGTACAAAAAAGTTTGACGTCATCCGCGAACATTAGGCACTTATCGAATTTAAAGCAATACGGTAGGTCGTTAATAAATAAAAGAAATAGCAGTGGTCCGCAGTGAGTACCCTGAGGTATACCTGACCACGCGTCGATAAATAGTCTTGAGGTTGTATTCCCTAACTTAATAAATAGTTTCCTGTTTGACAGAAAAGTAGCGAAGAAATTAATGAGAATGCCACTAACTCCGTAAATTCGTAACTTCTGCAAAAGTATCGTATGACATACCTTATCGAGGGCTTTGCAGAAGTCTGTGTAAATCACATCAAGTTGTGCCTGCCTTCCGAACGCACCCACTATACTATTCGTTAATAGGGTCAAGTTCGAACAGGTTGATCTTCCAGGAAAGAAGCCGTGTTGAACTTTAGAGATAAAATCCCGAACATGATCAAATAACTTTGATTGGATTATGTAATCGAACAATTTGGCCAGTGTCCCCTGTATAACGATAGGCCTATAATTACAAACATCATTACGATCACCAGACTTAAAGACGGGAACAATGTGACATAACTTCCACTGTACGAGAAAAGTACCCTTATTGATACAGTGCTGGAAAAGCTGGGATATGGGATTAGCTAAAGTATAGCAGCAACGCTTGAAAAATACAGGCGCAAATCCCTCGGAGTCATGTTTGGAACTGGACTTTAGCGATGAAATAGCGGATAGTACATCCTCTTCGGCGATTGAAAAGGAGGTTATAGAAGGTAAAGGTATGGAATGAAATGTAGGCGATATAGGAATGCTATGATTCTCATAAACTTTCTGAAAAAACTTTGCAAACAAGTCGCAGGACTCGACAGTATTGTCAGATATAGCGCCATCATATTCCAAGTTCGTTGGGAATCCATTTGTTTTCCTCCTGGAATCTATGAATTTCCAAAATCCTCTCGGAATGGACTTTAAATTCGTTTCAACGGTATACAAATAGTGCCTAAATAAGAAGTTATGAAGATGATCATACTCCTTTCTTAAATGAATTAAGTTAAGACGATTGACTTCAGAATTATTATTCTTGAACTTCTTAAAAGCCTTATTCTTTTTATTTCTCAAGTTAGAGAGTCTTAGATTGAACCAAGGTGGCTTGTTTTTAGCTGCGCATCTTTTTAGGGGAACAAAATTAGAGATGGCTTCAGAAAAAATGGATCACAATATCTCGTAAGAAGTATTGGGATAGCCGGAATTTTTCAGAAACTCCCAATCGGAAGAGTGGAAAAAATTATTTATAGACTCATAATCGGCACTCATGTAATCACGCCGAGCTAGTGGTTCATCTTTTACGGTATCGAAACTATAAAACATAATACTAAGAAAAATAGCCTTATGATGAAAACTATTATTCAAAATTGGAGATAGAAATTCATGGCATGATACTTTTAAATTATTAGTAACAAATATTAGATCTAGGAGTTTATTATTATTGTCATTCTGAACTACGTTACGTTGCAGGAAACCATGAGAGAGCAAAGTGCTTACGACATAGATTTCGACGCTGGAGCTGAGATTATGCGGTATTAAGGTTTTATTATGATTTTCCCAAGAGATATTGGGTAGATTAAAGTCGCCTAAGAAAATAATTTCATCACCAGACTTTAGAGAATTTGAGATTGCAATCATATTTTCTAAATGTTTTACATACATTTCTATATCACTACCAAGAGGAATATAAGAAACTAAAAGTATTAATGGTTTGTTGCTAGTAAATTTAACTCTAACACAGATTTGACCTAACAACCCATCGGATAAATCAAGACTGATTGCGTTACTGCACAAATTTGCTCTTACAGCCAGTAAAACACCACCACCCTTCTCGTGCCCAGTAGCTAGAACATCCCGATCCTTTCGGTACAATTTATAGTGATCATCGAAGTATCTGCTTGAAGATATGGCACAGTTAAGCCAAGTTTCAGTAATAGCCACGAAGTCATATTCATGCAATGATGTATCGCGACGAGTTTGGCCCGCTTTGGTGCGCATGCCACCAACGTTCTGATAGTATAAAGAGTATTTTGAGCTAATCGAAACGTTGATATTTTGCGGCACCACAACATTTATGTTATTGTTGCTGCCTCTCCCCGCTTTTGAAAAAATTTAAAGGCTGCACTGTTACATTGGCTGGCCAAATGTTAGAGCTTAAGAGCTTATCGCAAAGTATAGGAGAGGTTCCAAGTTTAAAATTTACTCTTCTTAAAGAGTTAGTATCGATACCTCTTTTAATAAGCGCATTACAATATAAGTTTGATGATTTAATTGACGTATGCTTGGAGACGTATTCCACTATATCATTAGCAGTGACTGACGGTTTAAACTGGACTAACTGGTAATAACTGGAGTCTTAGGCTATCAAGCGCAAAGGCAAGAATAAAACGTGCTCGTTGGTCCACCAGCCCCCACTTTTTACATCAGTTATCACGGACTAGGCCTTGTTTAAAAGCGAGTGACGCCAGAAGGCAGTTTCCAATAAAAGTTTCCGCCATGAGCATAAAATCCTCTCATTTAAATGATAAGTCGTACCTTGTTAGTCAAAGGCTGTAAAACTACTACATAATTTTTGCATGTTCACTGCCGCAGGCTTTGGTCCATGACCTTCTTGCTAGGTTCATCATGAGCAACACTCACCTTCTTTTAATCTCGCCCAATTCGATGTCTACGGTACGAGCTTCCAGAGATGCGCTAACTCATCCGCTTTTTGTTCCCATCTATTCGAATTTGTCTTGAAACCCAATAAAGATGTGTACTTCTCCCTATTCCTATTCTTTGCAGGAATTGCTTTTAATGTGAAACACTTTAAGTTGCTGTGGTATGCGAGATGGCTGCCGCAAATGCTACTTGGTTGTCAATAAGGAAGTCGATACAACTGCAGTTTAAGTTATCTTCTTCCAGTGTTTCTACTGCTTTAGCTATGGCTACTTCTTCCGCTTAAAACAGTTAAGTGATTTGGGAGCTATTAGGATTTGTTTATTTCCTGATCAGCGCAGTATACCATAGGGCATACTCCTTCCATTATTATGGAACCATAGGTATATACCTGAATCGCCTCGCCTGAATTTAGGCCTCAAGAGCATTTCGAAGCTCATTGGAATTAGTTAGTCTGTTTGTCCCGTTTTTGATGACAATATATTAATATAACAGAAGAGTCTTCGATCAAGCTTCCCCTAGACATTGAGTATCGCCGCAACTTATAAAACTATGTTCTCCGTTCGGAGTTGGCATAAAACTTGTAGGTCCCGTCCTGCCAATTTGTACATAAAATATAAAAATGAGCACAACGAAGATTGGAAGATAAATTCGCCCTAAATCTCCTAGAGGATAAATGGTGCCAAGTATTTATTTTAATTTCCAATATTAACTGTTTTACGAAGCTCGTAATTGATTCCGAACTCAGTGCACCAGATCGCAAGAGTTCGTACACGACGCGGTTTCTTAGAAAGGTTGACAGGGCTTAAGAGAAAGCCGTTTTATGATTTTTGTTTCGCAACGGGCGGTCTACAGTTAAGGTTTCATCTATCCTTCAAAAGGAGCGATGTTTCTTTTCTCAAAAGGGCACGACTAATATTATTTTAGACTTTGTTGTCAAGTATCTCTTCTGTATCAAAGCGGAGGCAAAGACAGAGCACATCAACTTTGTGATAGTTTGTCAGTGTGTGTTGAATAGTAAGTTCGCTCTGAGTCTAAATAACTGTAATGAATAGTCTTGATAGTACTAGTGAATTGTTTGGGCGCAATAAGGAGCCTTATAGCCACTCAGCTACTCGAATCCAATCGCCAATCTCACCTACAGAGGCGAATCCTATTTCAAATATGAAATTTCATATACTTGTACCTTAATTTATTCGGGAATGGATTGTCCGCATCGATTATATACCCCGAAACCTTCGAGACACTCCTCGCCAAACAACAACAACTGTAATAATACCAGCTTAATTCAGATAATTGAAAAAGGGACTAACATATGTGTGTATTTAGAGAACCTGGGTTTTCGAAAGTGTTTTCCAAACGTGCGTAACATGTGCGGGTTTGGTGGTTTTCTAGGAAAAGTGCGAGAAAATGTGAAGCTGAAAAAAGAAAAGTTAAGGAGATATAAATGGGAAGCGAAAGTATGAAAATCCGGAATGTGAAAATAAGAAGTAGGGAAGGAGTTAAATGAAGATAGACGGGATAGAGAGACAAAGTAAAAGATGTTGAAGGAAGAAGAGGAAATGAGGTTAATTTCATAAGGGCAGCCCAATTTTCTGTCGAACAATGACAAGCGGGTATGCCACGTGCGACGAAAGCACGCACGATGTTGGGCTATATTTTGTTGCAATTTAGTGTTTTATTATGATAACATGCCATTGTTACAACTTAAATATTTGAACACCAAATGAAACGCAATGGAACTTTCAGCCATCATCACACATCATCATCAACAACAAAAGCGCTTTGCAAAGGTTGCTAATATGAAAGCCAAAATAGCAATACAATTTTTTATTAAGTAGTGATATATTTCGTATTTGGGTAAAGTAAATGAATGCTAGAATTACCTCAAAAGCCAACATCCAGCACTATTGAACTAACTGGGAAATGGTGATTTCGATGACTGACTGGAAAAAAGTGAGTGAATGACAACGATATCTGTTTTTGACTGAGCGATAACATGTAAGAATGTATGTAGCAATGTGTGTGAGCTTTGTTTTGGAATTTAAATTAAATCAGTTTGAATGCAACAAACGAAGCATACAACCAAAAGGCCAACCAACCAACTGACCTGGCATTTAGTGAAGCGAGCCTACAAACAACCAACCAACCAGCGACCGCCAAATCACGCGCGCTTCGTGAAGTGATAGAGATAACCAAATTGAATGGGAGCAAATAAAATAACAGACGAATTTGAAAAATTAACGCATATGCAATACAATGCAATAAGCAAAAACAAAAACAACAGGCAAACAATACAGTAAATGAAAGTACACAAGTATTTACTTGCAAATGTGAAAAATGTATGAAAAAAAAAAAATGCGTGTGGCATGTGGCCCCATGAGTGAATGAGTAAATAAATGAGCGATTTTCGGCGTATGTGTGCGTATGGATGTGTTAGTGTGTGGCATACGAATTAAGTGATTGTAGCATATGCTAAATATGCAACATGAATGCAACAACTTGCCACTGTGTGATGTGATCATTCGACTTTGAGCGCTGGATATAAATGCCAAACAATGCGCGTCGATAAGTCAGAAGAATTTTATAGAGTAAGTGCTCATGCAGCTAGCAAGCTTGTTTGGGGCAAATTTTCGTGTCTCAATTTATTTATAATACTCTTTTTTTCTTTCATTTATCTGTCCGTTGTAACTATTGTGAAAAATATTTTGGTCACTGAAGTATGACATATGCTGTGCAATTCAGCGCGTGAAAACAGGTATTTTGCAGTTTTTTCCGACCTTCTTTTTTGTGGAAGCGTTTTTTGCTTCAAAACAGTTCTTTTTTTGCGACAAAATGTATTTACATTAGGGTGGTCCTTATAAACCATAACCAGTCTCACTCCTTCAAATGGTAATACCAATGACAAAAATATTATACAAATATTTTAGCTTCGATGGAAGGCAATAAAAGGGTGACGCACAGGGTTCAAAAACAAAATTTCTCTATGAAAAATTAAAAAATTAAAATTAATTTTTTTTTACTTTTAATACCTAAAACCGATAAAATTATAGTTGAAGATATACAGTTTGGTCCCGATTAAAATCGGTGTAGAGGTGTTGCGCTAACGTAGCGTAATCTAAATTTGAGCCCCAGTGCAACATGCCTTAGCCGTTCCCAATAGGGGCGCATATTTATATGTGATATCACCAACCATAATGTTATCGATTTGGGATATTATAAAATAGAAAATTAAATTTCAATGTTATGAGTTTCAATTGAGAAATATTTATTTTGAGCCGTCTCCAATTGGAATCAAGATTTCTAGGTGAAAGTTTGGGACTGAAAAAAAGACACTTATTTGATTAATAAGGACCACCGTTAAATACAAATATACATACATATATCGGGTGTAGCAAAAAAGTATATTATAAGTCCAGGGACTGTATTTAGTAATGTGAGTTTTGAAATGTACATTTTTCTTCCATAAAAATTATATAAAGAAAAAGTGTACATTTTAGAATTCACACTTACTGAATCTTCCCCTGTTTGAGCGACTGTCGTAGTCGCCAACAGCCAACCCTTCTATTTAATAGAAATTAGGCTTAAGGAAACCTAAACCTGAATTTACCTGAATTTTATATTGAATTTATTGATATATGTACCTTTTACGTATAAGTACGCATTCTGAATTATTTGCACGTACAAATACGTAATATCATATATTACGTACATATTTATTAAATTTAAGAATTTGAAATGGTTGTATTTTACGCTAACGCGCGAGCGTATTTCACCTCTCTGGCAACCCCAACAATGGGTTGACAGATGTGACTATGTACGTACATACATACATTTATATTATTGTTTTGACATTTCTTTTCATATTTTTTTATTCACTCGAAATTTATCCATCCCGTGTGTGACACAAAGAATTGTACAAACCCTTTTTTTTATAAAAATCGAAAAAAATCTCACCGAATTATAGAAAATAGTTTTATTACACATTATACAGTGCCTTTTTCTTAGTGAAATACCAAAGAAAGTGTACTCTCTGTTTAACACTTAAGCATAATAAGAAGCAAGTAGTTTGAAGTCAAATTCAAAGAAAGTGCTCGTCATCACGCCGCCTAGAGTCACGGGAAAGGGAAAAAACTCTTATACAACCGCATATCAGGAACTCTAGAATCATTGCCATCGCCACAACATTATCGCTATCACCGCCGCAGCAACCGCATCCCAAAAAAGGAAGGTAAATTTATACTCCAACCCCCTAAACAGTGGTCCTTCGACGCCACTAAGGAAACCAGCGCAATAAAAACGCAAGTACCTTCGCCCTTTTTGTAAACCGTGAGTATTAAATGAGATATAATACAACCCAATCACGGAAAAAATATACATAAAAGAGAAAAATCAAGGCAATTTTCATTTTCGAGGATTAGAATTTCCCGCCAATAATCCTCATTTCCCGCCAAATTTTCTCAAGTTCCCACTAAAATTGCACATACCATTTCGTATATATATATATATACATATAGCAATAACCCCATATTGCAAAACACAGTACGGTATATGTGCAAAGCAAAATAAGAAAAACTCAGTAGTTAGCTACAGTGGGCACACTTGCTAAAAGCACCCCTTATATTTTAATGCGACAAATCTCTTAATAATTTAAAATTTCCTCATTTAAATTAAAATATCTCTTGTCGTTAATTAAATATATTGCACAACCGCTGCTAACTTCTGATTTCTCCCCATTGAATTAATAAAAAAAAAAAAAAAAAAACGCAAGCAAATTTTCTCGGTTTCCTCATTTGCGTATACAAGAAAGCGACATAAGCGGTGAAACAAAATCTCATACAGTGGTACAAGAGTGGTTCAGTGCGTACACTAGCATTTGAAAAATATATCTCTCTTGTGTAAAGCTAAAAAAATTTTCCCGAGTAATTTAGTATTTCACTCTGTATCCCCATTTATACAGTCCACAAAAATATCGATAGTGAAAATCTTAAAAAATAATTACTCATATTTACATATATATATATTTGTATTTTTCCCACGTATATTTAAACCACCCTCATATACATATATTAAATATAGTGCAAACGCAGCACAGTGGTAAAATTTTCTCAGTCTCACCCTCAAATAAATTTAACTTAAAAACTTTTTTTGGTTTTGAAAAGTATTCTCTCTTGCTATTTAACGTGAATATTTAAACGTAACTCCCTCACATAGTTAAAAGCAAATACGCTCTCTTCAAAAAAAAAAAAGTTTTCTCTCTGAAGTTAAATTTTTTGTTAATTCTCAACTCTAAGCGACATAAAACAAAGCTCAAAAATGAGTGACGATGAAACCAAAAAAGGTGGCTCCAAAACTCAAGGAGTTAAAAAATTTAAAATCTCGTCTGCCCCCAAAAAATTTACATCCGAAACGGACAATTTTTTGGAATATTTTGCTCGGTTTAGGTCGACGTCGCTCCAAGACAACACGGAGTCCTCACTCAAAATAAAAAACGCCAATATAGACAAATTTTGGAATAGAGTCCAAACCGTCTTCGATAAGATTGTCGAAACCCCAGATCAGGACCTGCCCGAAGATTTTCCAACATCTGCGAATAGCATATACAGGTCCTGTCTCATAGCATACGAAGACACAAAAGCCCAGATCGAAGACCAGCTTCAGTTGCTTAAACAAGCAAATGCCCCCGCTCCCCCTACCGTCACACCAGGACCATCCGATAACTCCGGTATTTCGCTAAAAATCCCTCCCTGCGATACCGAAATATTTTATGGTGGTTATGAAAAATGGCCCTCATTTCGTGACATGTTCACAGCCGTTTATATTAACCATCCCAAACTCTCCCAAGCGCAAAAATTGTATCACCTCAGATACAAAACCCAAGGAAAGGCAGCTCAAATAGTCAACCAATTTCCCTTGACTGACGACAACTTTGCCTTAGCGTGGGAAGCCCTAAAGGCCCGATACGAGAACAGACGCGTTCTCGTAGATAACCAAATACGGGCCCTGATGAACTTAAAAACTATCACTACCGAAAACAGTGAAGACATTCAAAGGTTGCAATCGTCGGTAAATAATTGCCTTCAAATTCTCGCCACGCAACAAGTCTCCACAGATAACTGGGACCCCATACTTATTTATCTCGTGACCTCTAAACTCCCAGAAAATACAGTCACGTTGTGGGAGCAATCTCTAACCTCAAGAAGAGAACTTCCCAACTGGTCCCAAATGGACCAGTTCCTCACAACGCGATACGAAGTGGTAGAAAGAGTTGATCAATGGCGCCCAAGTAAAAGTAAATTCACTCCTCCTCAAACTAGGCCGCCATTTAAACCCCAACAGTCACATGCGTTTCCAAATAAACCGACCTCCCACACCCAGTCCCATGTGACAGAGCAGCGGACAATGTACAAGTGCGCTATGTGTAAAACCTCATCTCACCCCCTTATAGGTTGCTTCAAATTTAAGAAGCTGTCGACCTCTGATCGGAGAAGGTTTGTGAGAGAAAACAATATGTGTTTCAATTGTCTCTCTCAGTCACACATATTGAAAGACTGTTCCAGTACTCAAACTTGCAATCAATGTCAAGATCGGCACAACTCAGTTCTTCACGAAGACTCATCTCAAGTGCCGAAAAGACAACCCTCACGATTGCAAAGGACAGCCTCACAAGGCACGACCACGAATTCCACAGTCTCACCCGGTAATACTCCCGATCAAGCCAATGCTCTGGATGAAAGCCCTTCATGCTCACAGAAAAGTCAAGTGCAATCGTTTTATTCCGAAAACGATTGTGAAATAATTTTACCCACGGCTATCGTTTCCGTAGAGCATAAAGGAGAAATTTTTAAACTACGAGCTCTTGTGGATCAGGGATCTGAACGAACCTTTATCTCTACCAGAGCCCAAGATAGACTCAAGCTCCCATTCAAACCCTCTAGATTTGAAATATCAGGGATGGGCGGCAAGGTAGTTCAGACCTCAAACAAATTGTGCTCTCTGACTTTGGTATCACCCGATTTTGAAACCAGAATAAGTGCAGAGGCAATAGTATTACCCCGGCTAACAAAAATGCTCCCCTCGCTTAAGCTCACTAGCGAGCTTCAAGCAAAATGGGCACACCTCAACCTCGCAGACTCGAACTGTCACTCCCCCTCGCAAATAGATCTCGTCCTAGGCAGTGATGTAATACCGCAAATCATCCAAAATGGCGTTGAGAAACTTTCCCCCCATCTTCTAGCGCAGAAAACCATTTTTGGATGGATTCTGAGCGGTAGAGCTCCTGTGATGGTAAACGCTTTCTGCATGCAAGTGTCAGAAGTGTCGAACGAAGATCTTAGCTCTCTATTGCGTAAATTCTGGGAATTGGAGGAAGTTCCCACCAAACCCCAAATAATCCCAGAAGACGAGTTTTGCGAAAATTTCTATGCAGCCACAACCTCACGCGATGATAACGGTCGTTATATCGCAAGGCTGCCGTTTAAACCCAGCTTCCCAGAGTCAATCTCATTATCCCACTCTCGGTCTTCAGCTCTAAGCCAGTTTCTTGGAATGGAGAGAAGTCTGCAGAAGAAAGGGGATTTAAAGACTCAATATGATAGTGTTCTAGAAGAATACCTCACCCTCGATCATATGGAGGAAACCGGCTCCTATGAAAAATTTGACGGAGGAAAATGCCTCTCATTTTATCTTCCTCATCACGCAGTTGTCAAACCCGAGAAAAAGACATCAAAGGTGCGGGTCGTGTTTAACGCCTCAAAGAAATCGGCATCTGGACATGCGCTCAACGACGTTCTGTATACCGGCCCTACCCTCCAGCCCGATCTGATGCTTCTGATTCTCAAATGGCGTACCTACCAATTTGTTTTTAACGGAGACGTAGAAAAAATTTATCGTCAAATCATAATGCATGAAGACGACAGAGACTATCAGAGGATCGTCTTTCGCTCAACTCCGAGCGACCCCATAAAAGACTATCGTCTGAAAACAGTCACATTTGGTGTGAACTGTGCCCCCTACCTCGCCATACGTACTCTTCACCAACTGGCCAAAGATGTAGAGGAAACTTTCCCCAAAGCCGTCCCTGTTTTGACGAAAGAAACATATGTAGATGACATTCTCTCTGGCAGCCATGAAATTCTCTCTGCTGAAACATCTCTATCCCAAGTCATCCAAGTGTTAGCGTCAGCAGGATTTCCATTACGGAAAATAACGGCCAATCACCCCAGTATAATAAAAAACATCAAAGAAGAGGACTTGCTAGATACCAATCTTTTGGAATTCGAGAAAGCAAGCAACACCAAAACTCTCGGCATACAGTGGAACGCTCTGACCGACACGTTTTCCTATACAGTGGACTCAATACCCCTCTCGTCCGCTAGTACAAAACGACAAATACTCTCCTCGGTCGCAAAACTTTTTGACCCCGCAGGGTGGCTTACGCCGATTATGATTCAGGCCAAGATTTTACTCCAAGAGCTATGGATAGACGGAACTGGCTGGGACGAACCAGTGAAGCCCCTCCGCTTCATTAAATGGACACAGTTCGCAAAAAATTTACCCAACATCTCAGATATAAAGATACCTCGATGGGTTGATTATATGCCGAACCAGCATGTTGAACTGCATGGTTTCTGCGATGCGTCAGAAAAGGCATATTGCGCCACTATATATCTGCGAACAACCCACGGTGCCACCACGTCGTCCCACCTTCTGGTCGCTAAAGGCAAGGTTGCCCCTCTTCGCACTACCAGTCTTCCAAGACTAGAACTATGTGCAGCTCTACTCCTTGCCCGACTAATCGCCGTCGTACAATCCCATCTCGAGCTCTCTCTTACAAATCTTTACATGTGGTCTGACTCGGAAATTGTGTTAGCATGGCTCGAAAAGCCTCCCCACGCTTGGAAAACTTTCGTATCCAATCGAACAGCTGAAATTATGGATCTCGTCGGAAGCGCCTCCTGGAAGCATGTAGGCAGTCGCGACAATCCAGCAGACATGGGCACTAGAGGATGCAAACCCATGGACTTGGCAAATTCTTCGCTGTGGTGGAATGGCCCTGCGTGGCTGACCCAGCCCCCCGAAGCTTGGCCAAACCCATCTACCCGCAGCATCAACCCGCCTGAAATGCGCCGAGTCGAAGTACTATACTCAGCTGAAGATGACCCCGATGTATTGGATCGATTTTCCTCATTTCCTCGCGCCCTCAGGGTCATGGCATATGCCTTCAGGTTCATTAATAATCTCAAGGACCGAATTCGAGGCATTAAACCCGCTTACACTCCCTCTCTGTCTCATGAAGATCTCCGCAAAACGAAAAATAAACTTGTGACGTTAACACAAACCCGATATTTTCCTCGCGAAAGAGCATGCTTGGAAAATGCAAAACCCATTGATCAAAGAAGCTCTCTACTAACCCTCAACCCATACCTCGATGAAAACGGGCTCCTCAGGGTTCATGGTAGACTAGTTCATTCGACGTTGACTTACAATGAAAAATATCCCGTTATTATCCCAGAAAAATCAAGATTCGCTGTCCTCTATATACAGTACCTCCATGAGCTTCTTCTCCATGCCGAAATACGTCTCATGCAGCAATGCCTCAGACAGGATCTCTATATTAAACGACTTAAACCCCTCATAAAGAGATGCATACATCAGTGCAAAACTTGTACCCTCCACAAGCAGCAAATGCGATCGCAAATCATGGCGGCTTTGCCCCCGGAACGATGCACATATGCTCCGCCTTTCACCACTACCGGTGTCGACTTTGCGGGGCCTTTTCAAATAAAAGCCTCCTTGCTAAGGTCTCACACCTTACTGAAAGGCTAGGTGGCCGTTTTTGTCTGTTTCGTGACAAAAGCTGTCCACCTTGAGCTGTGCTCGGACCTAACAACAAATGCCTTTCTCGCAGCATTCGCTCGCTTCGTCGGACGTCGTGGATATCCTGCCACAATGATAAGTGACAACGGCAAGACGTATATTGGAGCTAAAAGAGCGACAGAAAAGGAGTTCGTTGACTTCATGAAAACTGCCTCTCAAGAAGTAATCGCAAAATACTCTCCCCAGGGCATTAATTGGAAATTCATTCCGCCCGGAGCTCCCCACATGGGCGGTTTGTGGGAGTCTGCAGTGAAGAGTTTCAAACTGCACTTCAAGAGGACTGCAGGAGCCCACAAGTTCACATTTGAAGAATTTACCACCCTCTTGGTAAGAATTGAAGCCGTATTAAACTCTCGTCCTATCTCACCTTTATCCCAAGATCCCACAGAGTTTACCGAGCTGACCCCCGGCCACTTTCTCCGAGGTAGCCCCCTCCTCGCTATCCCTGAAGTGGATCACGCGGATTTATCTCTTATAAACCGATGGGACAGGGTAAAAAGTTTACATCATCAGTTCAGCAAAAGGTGGAAGGAAGACTACCTAAAGGATTTCCAAAAAAGGCAGAAGTGGAAAAATCCACAACCCGAACCCAAGGTCGGTGAGTGTGTCTGCATTCACGACGACTCACTTCCCCCGACTGAATGGCGCCTTGGACGTATTGAAAAAATACATCCAGGTCCTGACGGCCATATACGTGTTGTTGACGTTCGTACTCAAACCGGCACCCTCACACGACCACTTGTCAAGCTCTGTTTCCTCCCTCAGACTGAAAGCCCACCCTCTCGGGCAACCCCGGAGAATTCGTAGCTACTCTCAAACTACCTCTGTCCACTCTTACCACATCACCGTCACTAATATGTCGTATCTTGCAACATAATGCCAGCTGAAATCCCCTGTATCAGTATTTCTCTCCACTAAAATACTTTTACAACTGTAATTACAGATCGCTATGGATCGTGCAAATCAGTCGTCGTCACGAAGACCAGTGCGGTCGGAGATCGTTGCTCCCAACCGCGCCAATGAATCACGCAGCTCGACACTAATAACGGATTACCGACGGTGCCGCATATGCACCCGTCAGCACGCTCTTCGGAACTGCGTCATATTCAAAAAAATGAAACGACCCCAGAGATGGATGCTTGCACGAGCCCATGAGTTTTGCCTGAATTGCTTGGCATTATCTCACATCACCAGCGAGTGCAGCTCGTACGACAGATGCCGGATCTGTGGAGCGCGACATCACTCCCTACTCCATCGGCGGGACGCTACCCCAAGCGCCCAGCGCGCCATCCAGGCACCCCGGCCTGGCAGATCCGCCGTACCGGCACCCCCTGCCGCTACCGGGCAACCCCGTTCTCGCCCGGGAAACAACATTCCCTCAGCAGCACCCAGCATCGCACGAAGCACCATTCGATGCACTGCACAAGGGCTGCAAATCGCCAACGCTAGAGGAAGAGTGTCCCAAATCCTCTTTCGAGATGCATTGCGGACCCTTAAGGAGCTACAGGAGGCTCTAGCCGCTGAACGCGCCTAGGGCGGGGACGATGTTTGAGCGACTGTCGTAGTCGCCAACAGCCAACCCTTCTATTTAATAGAAATTAGGCTTAAGGAAACCTAAACCTGAATTTACCTGAATTTTATATTGAATTTATTGATATATGTACCTTTTACGTATAAGTACGCATTCTGAATTATTTGCACGTACAAATACGTAATATCATATATTACGTACATATTTATTAAATTTAAGAATTTGAAGTGGTTGTATTTTACGCTAACGCGCGAGCGTATTTCACCTCTCTGGCAACCCCAACAATGGGTTGACAGATGTGACTATGTACGTACATACATACATTTATATTATTGTTTTGACATTTCTTTTCATATTTTTTTATTCACTCGAAATTTATCCATCCCGTGTGTGACACAAAGAATTGTACAAACCCTTTTTTTATAAAAATCGAAAAAAATCTCACCGAATTATAGAAAATAGTTTTATTACACATTATACAGTGCCTTTTTCTTAGTGAAATACCAAAGAAAGTGTACTCTCTGTTTAACACTTAAGCATAATAAGAAGCAAGTAGTTTGAAGTCAAATTCAAAGAAAGTGCTCGTCATCACGCCGCCTAGAGTCACGGGAAAGGGAAAAAACTCTTATACAACCGCATATCAGGAACTCTAGAATCATTGCCATCGCCACAACATTATCGCTATCACCGCCGCAGCAACCGCATCCCAAAAAAGGAAGGTAAATTTATACTCCAACCCCCTAAACATCCCCCATGTTATGAAATAAATAAATGTTAGCCGCTATAACTTCCGAAGAGATTTTAGGCCGAGCATCTTTTCCTACAAATTGGCGGGATGGTACCTACGTATTTTATACGTACTCTGAACGACGTCTGCTAGGCATATGAGTTTTTACTGACAAGCTTTTTGAGGCAGAAATACACTCGGAGTGCTTGCCAAATCACTGCCGAGGGGCGATCGCACTTGGAAAAACTTTCTTCTAATTGAAAAAACTTGTTTCTAAAATTTTGATGCTGCTTTCCCGGATGCTACTATGGATGGGACGTGGCAGAAAAAATCGGGTTACTCTGGATTGTGCCGGGCTTCGTTGTAGCGCTTTCGCCTTATACGAGCACGATTATCCATGTGCAATGAAATACACCAGGAAGCCTAAGATTAAACTCCCTTTTGTGATGATGACCGCGGATACCGTTTAAGGCATCCTTTTAATAGGGTATCCGTTTTAACGATCCTTTAAATAGTGAAATGTTTCTGCAATGTCCAGAATCCTTTGGAAAAAGGTTCATATGCCCTGCAAATTTAATTCCATTTTCAAGGAAAAATGTAACAGGCGGAACAATCATGATGACAATTGTCATTTTAAGAGAAACCATAAAAGGTAAACGAGCGCCGACATTCCAGCACAATGATATTTGGCGACCTTTTCTGTCCATGATATCAAAGAATTGAGTCCCAGGAAAGCAGCTTCCGAATTTATGAAGTAGGTTTTCCAATTGAAAAAGCCTTTTATGAGCGTGGTCGCCCCTCGGCTGTGGTTTTAGGCCATGAAAAGCTTCTCAATTTGCTTTGCAGCTGCCATGTGGAGTTCGCACTAAACAAAGATAAGATGTAAGGAGGCAAGTATCGCCCTAATATTTATTTGACTGTAATAGTTAGAGCGGCCGCCGTGGTGTGATGGAAGCGTGCTCCGCCTACCATACCGAAGGTCCCAGAATAATCAACATCAAAATTTTAGAAACAGTGATATGACAAGTACTCAGAGCGTATTTCTGCCATGAAAACTTCTTAGTTAAAACTCATCTGCCTTGCAGATGCCATTCGGAGTTGGCATAAAACAAGCACATATGTCCAACCCTGTAGGAAAAATTAAATTGAGCACGACTCGAATTGGAAGAGAAGCTCAGCCTTAAATATATTTGAAAATTATTGCGCTTTAGATTTTTATTTTTTTAATAGATAGGGGGAAACGGCCGACATGGTTGTGGTCCGCGAGGGTTTAACTACCGGGCAAAACACGGCCCAAATACTTAATAAAAAATTTTCTAAGTGGATCGCACCTCTGTTATACAAGCTTTGAAAATACTCATTTAGGCCTTGACTGAAAAATAGCTGTTACGATGTTGAATTCCGCACTGCCTAGGTAAAGAAATGTAAAAATATATTATAATTTGGATTAGATATGAAAAATTGCTCTTCTAGTTTATTGTTACTAGATTTGATTGAATTTTTTGTGATTGCAGTTCCCACTAAAATTATTCGCAATCAACTAATACAATAAAACTTGATTGATTTTGTTTGATTATAAAAATCACAATCTGCAATCAGCTTGATTGTAAGCACTTCACTTGCAATCAACCTAATGCAACGCATTTCGAAACGCAACCAAATATTATGATTGCAATCATCAAATATGCAATAATTTATAACTTTAATATACCATCTGCACTTTGTCTATGAATACTTGGTATATTGCCAAATTTTTACTACTAACAGTGAAGCATTCAAGCGAACTAGTTATATACTAGAAAAGTGCTAGTTTGCCAAAAATCCCATCTAGTTAGAGCTCTGCCTTTTTCCATATTAGCAACTGGTATTTTTAACACGGCGATATTCTACGAAATGCCAATTGCAAGTCTGTGCATCAGCACCATACCTTTTGGCAAACTAGTCATTAAATACACAAGAATTGTACCAGATGCTATACTAGTCAGTATATGCATCAAGGTTATACCATATAATATGCTAGTCAGCCTCTGTGTCAGCGTTATATAAGATGGCATACTAGTTATTATAAATACCAATTGACATACTAGTTAGTTTATGCAAGAGTATATTGATAACAGCGTTCCCAGGGCGTGATCTAGCGAAAATATTTACCGACTCAGTGTGGATTAGGCTAAGGGCCTCCTTATGTTTTTCTGGATGAACCGGCTGAGTTGGTAGGTGCCGTATCATCATAGTGCTCAAGAAGTCATTTTTTCTGGGACTCCTCGTCTTTTGACAATTCATAAAAAGCTCCTTTAAGTTGAGCACTTTTACCTCATTATGTAGGTGGTGTTCAGGGTCATTAAAAGACATACCGTGCTAGTTATAAGTGCAGTGTTTGGCACGCCTGCAGCCTTTCTAGTGAGTTATTTTTAAGTCAGGCGACCAAACCGGTGACGCGTATCACATGAGCAGTCGACTAATTTATATATATATTAGAAGACCCGGCAGACATTGTCCTGCCCTAAATTTTCCCTATCTGCATACATTTTAATAAGCTTTTCCGTCTGACTCTCCCCTCCCCCTCTTCATTTTTTCCTGACCCTTTTACTCACTCCTTCCTCCGTCTTTTTCGCTTCATCTATCTCCATCTTCGTCTCATTCTATCTCTATCTCAATCAATTTTCCTTCTCTCTTTTCTCTTCTCTCAATTTCTTCTCATTCTTCTGCATCCCTTATTACCTGTCCCACGGGGTTGTTTTTATTTTATTCCAGTCCCAGTCCCAGTCCCACTCCGAGTCTCAGTCCCATTCCCACTCCGAGTCTCAGTCCCAGTCCTAGTACTAATCCCAGTCCCAGTCCGCCTCTGGATAATATATCACTCTGTACTAAAGCACTCATCAACAGCTTTCATTTGATATCCATATTGTATAAACACATTCTAGGGGTACTCGGGTCCACGTTTTGGCCTATATCTCGAGACCCTAGTCACCCAGGGGTATGAAAATTACCCTCTACAAAACTAAAGACTCTCGTGAATTAAAAAAAATTTCATAGTACCTCTAAATCTCGGGCCCCCTCAGAACCGCCCCACCCCACCCTCTCAGCGGGCCTGGCGATGTGCTATACTTGATATCATTCGCTATATTTTTTACAGATAAGCAGGTTGTTAAATTAAACAACAAGCAATTACACGGAAGTATATCCGCACCACCTGAAAATATGAGTGCCACTACGTATACGTAACATTTTATTATTACGTATAAACAAAAAAAATTGCAATAAAGTAATATTGCGAGTATAAACTGAGATATAACCTATCCTATCTTTCAAGTTAGATCAAACTACACACGGGCGCAAAACAAATTCAAAATCGGTTCTGTAGTTTAGGAGTCCATCGCGGCCAAAAATTTTGTGACACGTGTTTTTTATATTTTAAGATATATATATAATATAAAAATGTATGTCCGTTTGTGTGAGGCTTATATAATCAAAAACTATACATCAGTATAGCTAAACCATTATACAAACTTTTTCATCGAGCCTTGAGAATGGTTTAGGAACAGGTCCGTGATCCCTCCGTAGGTGTCAATAGCTGTAAATGCCAATTTCCTACATGGTAAATATCTGATATATAACAAGCAAAGGTGTCTAAGTTCGGGTGTAACCGAACATTATATACTCAGCGTGAACTTAAATTGTACATTTCATTTCAGATAAATTCCTTTTCTACATAACACCTGGAACCGCCCGTTAAAAAAAAAAAAATGTCTCCCCATTCCTCTTACAATAAAACTTTATATGTGAAATATCATTGATTCAAAACTATTTTTTGCTAAGTTATAGCTTATTATTCTATTCTACGACCCTTTTAAATTTGTTTTATATCTAAGTTGCCGTTATCTTTAACCGATCCCGTCCATTTTCACTAGAAATATTTTCTTCTATAAGGAAAATATTTGTACACAATTTCATTACGATATGTTAATTTTTCTTCGAGTTATGGCTCCCGAAACATAGAAAATTTTTTAGCCATATAAGGGGCGGTGCCACGTCCATTTTCAAAAATTTTAGTGTTTTCCAATTTAATGTTATAACTCAATTTAGAAAGTAAAATTCTATTGATAAACAGCTCTTTTTCGCTGGGATATAGCTTACTATTTTTGTCTATGACCCTTTTAAAAATCTTTTATATAAAAGTGGGCGTGGTCCCTAACCGATTTCGTTAATCTTTCTTCAAAGCATTCCTTATAGTAAAGGCTACCTCTCTCACGAATTTTGTTACGATAGGTTTAACGGTTTTTGATTTATGATTAATAATATTTGAAAAATTTATTTTATCACAAGTGGGCGGTGCCACGCCCATTAAAAAATTTTTTTTTTTTCAAATTTTTATCAAAAGTCTCAATAGCAGTCCACTTGTCAAATTTCAACATTCTAGGTGTATTTTTTACTAAATAATCAGGTTTTTTGCGTTTTCCAAAATGTTATATATATAAAAAGTGGGCGTGGTTATCATCCGATTTCGCTCATTTTCAATACCAATCTATTCTGGATAAGCTCGAATACCAAATTTGGTAAAGATATCTCAATATTTACTCAAGTTATCGTGTTAACGGGCGGACGGACGGATGGACGGGCATGGCTCAATCAAATTTTTTTTTCGATACTGATGATCTATATCTATCTCGATTCCTTTATACCTGTACAACCAACCGTTATCCAATCAAAATTAGTATTCTCTGTATGCAAAGCACGCTGATTATAAAAAGAGAGGCTAAAATATGTGTTAGTTGGTAGCCGGTGTTTGAAGAGATGCGGCGGTCGATTTTGTTCAAACTTTCACATAAGTTGCGTATGCTTCGCTCGGTGGTTTGCACATAGGTTTGGTGGTAATTGATGCACAGGGTCTCGAGATATAGGCCAAACTATGGACTAGGGTAACACTAGGATGTGTTTTTACATTATGCGTATCAAATTGAAGCTGTTGATGTCTCCTGCTGGGTGACTGGGGTCTCGAGAAATAAACCAAAACGCGGACCCGTTGCCATTCGTGTTATTGGCTCATACTGAGCAAAATCGCGCCTACAATATTCAATATGAAAGATATCAGAGCAACGTAAAGATCTACATGGAACATTAAGCTTTATGAGTTGGCCATGCAAGAATATGAGTCCAGAAATCGTCCTTCTCATTGCTTTGTTAGTTGTGCTGCAGGCATGAGAGTTGAGAATTACATTGTGGCTGTGTACATTGCATACGATTTCTGATGCATGCGCGTTGAAGGTGAGAGTGTTATGGAACGTCACACCTTTGGGTGAATGCCAGTTAGTAGCGTAACGCTGTTCCTTAAATGTCTTAACAGTTGCCGTGGAAAAAACAGAAAGACTCATTTTGGAAACTATATCGTTGCCAGTCGTCATTATCGAGCAGCCGCCCTATGTTGGTATCTCGTTCTGGTGGTAGAGGGAGCTTTGATGTGTATAAACTAAATAGGATCGGGGATAGGACACCACCCTGCATCACCCCTTGTTAAATACTTCTAAGTTTCTAGGTTTCGCTCTTGCCGGCCAATCATATAATTTGAGGTCCATCTTTTGGGACAAGGGTTGTACCATATATAACTGGGAGTAGTGCGCGATGGTTGACCGTGTGAAAAGTTTTCGACAGGTCAAGTGCCACAAGTACCGTCCTACGATGGAGTTTCGGGAGGTTCAGTTCGCAATTTATCAAGCTGTTAATGGCGTTAAGCGCGGTGGAAGCGATATGCATTTTATGAAAGCCATGCTGATGGCTGGATACCGAAGACTTGTGTTTCAAATGAAGGCAGCAGACCGTTTTCCAACGTCTTCGCTACTGTAGGCTTTGGAATCGTTATTATCCGTTCGATTCTTCATTATTCTATGTCCGATAGCTGATGTCCACATGCTCAGGGTGTTCTAGCATCGGCACAGCTATTCCGTCTGGGCCTTTTGATTTAGAAAGTTTGGCCTTTGTAATGTCTTCAATAAACTGCTGAAAAAATTTGATTAAAAATTTTTTATATTTCTTCTCCCGAAAATTGAACCAAGGATCTTCATTTTGGTAGGAGGAGCATGTTACCACCACACCAGGGCTAATGGTGCAACTAAATTGTTAGCCGCCAACATAAACAATTTGATATCAAAGAGCAGCTTCGATATTTTTGCGCATCCATTATAATTACCATATACTGATTTCATTGCAAAACATTTTAATTGATTTTTCATTTGACCTCTGCATGTTTGAATAAAAAAAAAAAAAAAAATGCTTACAAAGTAATGTTTTTTTTTGTGGTTGACTTTATTACTTTTCATTAAACACAATGCACACATATACATATATGCACATATATCATTGCAAAAGTGAGGACTGTAATTCTCCTTTTCATTTGATTCATCGGAAACTTGGCTTAAAATATAAAGCGCATTATTGGTAGAATGAATAAGCCGCACAGTAACAACAATGAAAGTATTTTTATACTCAGTTGAGCAGAGCTCACAGAGTATATTAACTTTGATTTGATAACGGTTGGTTGTACATATATAAAGGAATCGAGATAGATATAGACATCCATATATCAAAATAATCAGGATCGAAAAAAAAATTTGATTGAGCCATGTCCGTCCGTCCGTCCGTCCGTCCGTCCGTCCGTTAACACGATAACTTGAGTAAATTTTGAGGTATCTTGATGAAATTTGGTATGTAGGTTCCTGAGCACTCATCTCAGATCACTATTTAAAATGAACGATATCGGCCTATAACCACGCCCACTTTTTCGATATCGAAAATTTCGAAAAACCGAAAAAGTGCGATAATTCATTACCAAAGACGGATAAAGCGATGAAACTTGGTAGGTGGGTTAATCTTATGACACAGAATAGAAAATTAGTAAAATTTTGGACAATGGGAGTGGCACCGCCCACTTTTAAAAGAAGGTAATTTAAAATTTTGCAAGCTGTAATTTGGCAGTCGTTGAAGATACCATGATGAAATTTGGCAGGAACGTTACTGCTATTACTATATGTACGCTTAATAAAAATTAGCAAACTCGGAGAAGGACCACGCCCAATATCTTTACCAATATCTTTACAGTATATAAGTAAATTATGTCAACATTAAACTCCAGTAATGATATGGTGCAACAAAATACAAAAATAAAAGAAAATTTCAAAATGGGCGTGGCTCCGCCCTTTTTCATTTAATTTGTCTAGGATACTTTTAACGCCATAAGTCGAACAAAAATTAACCAATCCTTTTGACATTTGGTAGGGGCATAGATTTTATGACGTTTACTGTTTTCTGTGAAAATGGGCGAAATCGGTTGATGCCACGCCCAGTTTTTATACACAGTCGTCCGTCTGTCCTTCCGCATGGCCGTTAACACGATAACTTGAGCAAAAATCGACATATCTTTAATGAACTTAGTTCACGTGCTTACTTGAACTCACTTTATCTTGGTATGAAAAATGAACGAAATCCGACTATGACCACGCCCACTTTTCGATATCGAAAATTACGAAAAATGACAAAAATGCCATAATTCTATACCAAATACGACAAAAAGGTATTTTTTCTCAATATTTTTAAATTTAGGGACAAAAAAGTTACATACATCCGCGGACATCCGGACTAAATTTTACATATGTTATAGTCGCAAGTATTCTCTAATAGTCGAAAGAAAAAACCATTGCGAATTCTTTTCACATCTATTTTAAATTTTTTTTTTTTTGTATATTTAGTTATCTCTACATATCAAATAGGATGTATGTACCTACCAGCTCCGACGAGATATTTGAACCTTTACAGCTGATCTACAAACGGCAAAACCAATTCCCTGGTAAGGGAACAAACACGTATCCATAAAACATACAAAAATAAGCGCGCAAGATCAACAAGATAACACCAAAAGCAAAAAGGCGAAGATCATTGACTTCAACCTGCCACAAACTACCGCACCAGTTCTACTTACTTACTTAATTGGCGCTTAACCGTCTAAACGGTTATGGCCGTCCAACAAGGCGCGCCAGTCGCTCCTTCGCTCCGCCATCCGGCGCCAATTGGTCACACCAAGGGAGTTTAAATCGTTTTCCACCTGGTCCTTCCAACGGAGTGGGGGCCGCCCTCTACCTCTGCTTCCATAGGCGGGTTCCGATAGAAACACTTTCTTGGCCGGAGCATCATCTTTCATTCGCATAACATGGCCTAGCCAGCGCAGCCGCTGCGTTTTAATTCGCTGGACTATGTTGATGTCTGCGTATAGCTCGTACAGCTCATCATTAAATCTTCTTCGGTACTCGCCATCGCCAACGCGTAGAGGTCCATAAATCTTTCGAAGAACTTTTCTCTCAAACACTCCCAAAGCCGCTTCATCTGCTGTTGTCATGGTCCATGCTTCTGCCCCATATAGCAGGACGGGTACGATAAGTGACTTGTAGAGTATGATTTTCGTTCGCCGAGAGAGGACTTTACTTTTCAATTGCCTACCTAGTCCAAAGTAGCATTTATTGGCAAGATTGATTCTTCGCTGGATTTCAGTGCTGATGGTATTGCTAGTGTTGATGCTGGTTCCCAAATAAACGAAGTCTTTTACTATTTCGAAATTATGGCTGCCAACAGTAGCGTGGTTGCCAAGGCGCATATGCGCTGACTCTTTGCTCGATGACAGCAGGTACTTCGTTTTGTCCTCATTCACCATCAAACCCATCTTTACCGCTTCTTTTTCCAGCTTGGAGTAAGCAGAACTAACAGCGCGGATGTTTAGGCCGATGATATCAATGTCATCAGCATATGCCAGTAATTGCACGCTTTTATAGTATATTGTTCCAGTGCGGTTAAGTTCTGCAGCTAGTATAATTTTCTCCAGCATCAAATTAAAGAAATCGCACGATAGGGGGTCACCCTGTCTGAAACCTCGTTTAGTTTCGAACGGCTCGGAGAGGTCCTTCCCAATTCTGACTGAGCTGATGGTGTTGCTCAACGTCATTTTGCACAGCCGTATAAGTTTTGCGGGGAAACCAAATTCAGACATAGCGGCATATAGGCAGCTCCTTTTCGTGCTGTCGAAGGCGGCTTTAAAGTCGACGAAGAGGTGATGTGTGTCGATTCTCTTTTCACGGGTTTTTTCCAAGATTTGGCGCATTGTGAAAATCTGGTCGATGGTAGATTTACCAGGTCTGAAGCCGCACTGATAAGGTCCAATCAGCCGGTTCACGGTGGCCTTCAATATTTCGCCCAATACACTTGAAAGGACCTTATATGCGATATTAAGAAGGCTGATTCCACGATAGTTGGTGCATTTTGCAGTATCCCCCTTCTTGTGGACTGGGCAAAGAACACTTAGATTCCAACCGTCGGGCATGCTTTCGTCCGCCCATATTTTGCTAAGAAGCTGCTGCATGCGCCTTACCAACTCCTCGCCGCCGAACTTGAATAGCTCCGCAGGCAATCCATCAGCGCCCACGGCCTTGTTGTTTTTCAATCTGGTTATTGCTATTTTAACTTCGTCATAATCGGGCGGGGGGACATATATTCCATCATCATCGATTGCGGGATCGGGTTCTTCATCTCTGCGCGGTGAATTGCTGCCTCCATTTAGGAGAGCAGAGAAGTGTTCCCTCCATAATCTAAGCACTCTCTGGACATCAGTTACAAGGTCGCCGTTTTCATTCCTACAGGAGTTTGCCCCGGTCTTAAAACCTTCCGTCTGTCGCCGTATTTTTTGGTAGAATTTTCGGGCGTTATTCCTGGTGGCTAGCAGCTCAAGCTCCTCGCACTCACGCCTTTCTGCTTCTGCTTTTTTCTTCCTGAAAAGGCGTCTCGCTTCCCTTTTCAACTCACGATAGCGTTCACACACTCCTCTTGTCGCGCTCGCTTTTAACGTAGCCCTGTAGGCAGTGTCTTTTCTTTCGGTTGCAACGCGGCATTCTTCATCATACCAGTTGTTTTTTCGTGGCCGCCGGTAACCAATTTTTTCCTCGGCGGCAGTATGAAGTGCTTTGGAGATATGCTCCCACTGCTCCTGTATTCCTTCAGGATGAGTTGTGCCCTCAGAGAGCAGGTGTGAGAGTCGAGTTGCGAAATCATTGGCAGTCTGTTGTGATTGAAGCTTTTCGACGTCTAGCTTTCCTTGTGTTTTTTGTTCCTTGTTTTTAGCCGCGTTGAGGCGGGTGCGTATTTTGGCCGCAACGAGATAATGGTCCGAATCGATGTTAGGTCCTCGGATCGTTCGCACATCTAAAACACTGGAGGCATGCCGTCCGTCTATCACAACGTGATCGATCTGATTGCGAGTATTTCGATCAGGAGACAGCCATGTAGCTTGATGTATCTTTTTATGCTTGAACCTCGTGCTTGATATGACCATGTTTCGAGCACCGGCAAAGTCAGTCAGCCTCAGTCCGTTAGGAGAAGTTTCATTGTGTAGGCTGAACTTTCCGACTGTAGGGCCAAAAACACCTTCTTTGCCCACCCTGGCGTTAAAGTCGCCAAGCACGACTTTTATATCATGACGGGGGCAGCGCTCGTATGTGCGTTCTAATTGTTCATAAAAAGTGTCTTTCACCTCATCGTCTTTCTCCTCTGTCGGCGCATGGACGCAGATGAATGATATATTAAAAAATTTTGCTTTTATTCGAATAGCGGCGAGACGCTCGTCCACAGGCGTGAACGCCAGCACTTGGCGACAAAGTCTCTCTCCCACCACGAATCCGACGCCGAAACTGCGCTTATTCGCATGGCCACTCCAATATATGTCACAATTTTGATCTTCTTTCTTCCTTGCTTCGTCCAACGCATTTCTTGGATGGCGGTGATATCAGATTTTGCTTTGACGAGGACATCAACCAGCCGGGCATCTGCACTAATCCCATTCAGGGAGCGGACGTTCCAGGTGCATGCCCTCAATTCATTGTCCTTCAAACGTTTGCCATGGTCGTCATCAGTAGAGAGTGTATTTATCCGAGGCTTGTTGTTATATTTCATTGGAGTATGGTTTTACGTGGCGGGTCCCAAGCCCAGCGCACAACCCGCTCAGCGGGGGTGAAAATATTACTTGGCACGTTTATATAGCGAGCCGCTTGCTCCAAGACAGACGCCCGCTTGCAGCCGCACCTAGAGGTGTACAGACGCTGCCGATGAAATCTCACCCGGCTAGCCCTTAAACCGATTATGTCAGAGTGGCCTAGCCAGGTTGTCGCCTTCTCACATTAGCTCACCGCTAAACGGGTGTTTAACGGCTACCCAGTGGATACTTGGCCGCAAGCGACCGGCAGTAGTGAGCTGCTTGAACCGCATGCAAAAGAATCGCTCTGGCCATTCCTAGGTGAATGGCGGTCAGAAACTTTCCCCACTTTCGTGGACTTCTACACACGGCCCCACCCCGCACCAGTTACCAAGGCATAAAAACAGGTACATACAATGGATTGATGAAGATAAACCAAAACCAGGTTTCGGCAATACCAATGACGGCAACACTGCTCGTAGATTTTTCGAAAATTCTGAGGCTAGTGCTGAGATTACGGGATTGGATGTAACGCTCATCAAAAGATTCGACACTCTCCTTCGCGCATTAGCATCTGGGTACAATATAAATATCCAAAGATTTGAAAAATTTGCGGTCGAGACTAAAAAACTAAACATAGATCTCTAACCATGGTTTAATATGCCTGTTACAGTTTATAAAATCTTAGTGCATAGTACTGATATTATAAAATCAGCAATTTTACCTATTGGTCAACTTTCCGAGGAAGCACAGGAAGCCCGTAACAAAGATTTGAGACGATTCAGGGCTGATAACACACAAAAGCAGTCGCGTGAAGCCGCGAATAGAGATCTTATGAATATTTTGCTTATAACATCGAATCCTTTAGTTAACAGTTATTAGGGAGATACCTAAGAAAAAATTTAAAAGTCTTACTTCAGAAGTCTAGAATTTACTGTCCCCCGATAATGTGGAGGAGTCAATAAATACCCCAGATGTTTCAAGCTTTCACAGTAGTGTTGCTGATGTTCATGACTATTCCACAAGTGACTCATCGAATGAAAGTGATGATAGCGAATAATAACATAATTATAAAAGATAACCTACCCTATAACTTTTTGTTGGATCAGGTTTTATTCAATTTAAATCTATTGTCTTTTCTACTTTGTATGATACTTTACTTTTAAGTTTTTGTAATAAGTAGTTGTTATTATTATTGTAATTCACTTTTACATTCCTGACTGGTACTATAAAATAATTCTGTAAAAATTGTAGTGCCAGAATAAATACTCAAATAAATACAAAATATGTATGTACATGTGTACAGTCACTCACATAAATAAGTAGACACCCCTTTTTTGGATAATTCTTACAATTTTCGCTTTCGCAAATTTATTTTAACTAATTTCCCATAAGCAAATTTGTCACGATCTATAACAAAAACTAAATTATATTTAAAAAATTCGACGAATTTTCATAAAAAATTTTAATTTTTTTTCCGAATTTTTAGAATTTTTTAGAGTATTGAGATTTGTATTCCATTCAATTTAAGTACAATAAAGTAATATTCTTAAGTGCTTTAAATTTTTTTGGATCTATGTCACTTATTCACATGAGTTACTGTATATGAAATAAGCAAATGTATGGATATGAAGTAAAATTTTGGAAAAAAATAAAAAAAAGAACATATGGCTGAAAAAAATGACGTAGTTGTAATAAATGACTGCATATGAAACGGAAAATCTCATAAAATAATTTTGTCCAGCTAGCTTGATCTACACGAAACACTGTGCAGCTCTACAATATTATATGCAGCACCAGTATGGCACGGATCTAAAATGGTCCACCAAAAAGATATAGCAGCCTACCGCATTACTGCTATACGAATAGCATGTGCTTATCGGACGGTGTCCGACGACGCGATCCATGTTGTATCTCAGTAGATATACTCTCAGGCGAAATGGGCGATCTGTATGGCATTGGAATCAGCCGACCATCTGAAGATGCTAAGAAAAGCGCAAGGCCACGAACAATAGTTAGGCGGCAAGAAGGGTGGGAAGAATCGAGAAAAGGGCGCAGGAACTTCATGCTAGTTCGGAATATAGCGAAATTGGTACGAGCGAAAACACGGCGAACTAAATTACCACCTCACACAAATATTGGGCGGGCACGGTGGCTTCAAGGTATATCTACATAAGCGTGGGATAGAAGAGGATCCCTTCTGTCCACACTGTCCCTCCGAATTGGAAAGCGCAGACCATGAAATATTTCACGGCCCTCGTTTTCAGGGCAAAGGACTCTCTGTACACAGAGTTTTTGGAGAGGAGCCTTCCATTAGGAATTCCACGAATGTGCGGACAAATATATTGTTGGACTGCTGTGAGCAAGATCACTTTTATAGTAATGACGAAATTGATGCATGCTGAAAGGGAGCGCAGAGAAATGCGCATACGAAGTAGTGGCGACTAAATCGCCTTTCCCCCGGTGACGTTATGCCTAATGGCGGTCTCACGGGGTGCGGACACATGAGCAGGATTAGCCTGGTTTCATTGGGCAACTTGAGGGTATTGCGCTACCCTAACGTCCAATAAAAAGAAAAAAAGCACCCTGGCACAGAACTTCGGTCCAACTGTAGCTCCAAGATCTCTTTCGAAGCTCAAACCCGGGAACATATATTCCGTTTGCTTGGCATGAGTTGGCTTTACTGATATGGACATTAGGGCTTTAAAGTTCTCCTTCTTTGTCTGTGTGCTAGCCAGTCTTCCCAAACAAACAGTCCCACCGATCTCATTGTCTCTGCGAGCGTCTGTTCACGATATTTCTCTACCTGTATTTTTTTAATTTAATTGTTCGCTCGCTGCTCCAATGTCAACAGAAGATTTACTAATGAAATCAAGCATGAGGATGCAACATTCACATACTCATGTGCGGCGGACTCATTTAATAATCTAACTCAGCAGCAATAGTTGAGAGTGTGGTTTTGTACTTTTAAAAGTCGGAGCATGCCATCGCACCAACCCAGAGTACCTCTTTCGTTTCATATATTCTGCTACTCCTTGGCGTTCCATACACATTCGATGCCACATTGTGGCCGCAACAAGTTCAACAAGTAATTGAATATAAACGTGCTTGGATTTTCAATGGCCATATTGGAGCGATAAATGAAAATAATATAAATGAAAATGAAAATGTCGAAGTAACTGGATTGTAGCATTGTGGTTAAGGTATATGTGTTGATGCTGCTGAATTTTTTACCGGAGTGAGACAATTCAGTATATGCTAGGCAGAATTTCCGTGTTGTTGGTGTATTATCGAATTGTGTTCTGAGTCTTTAGTCATTATTTACGTCGTGTTATCCTTTTTATGAATCCTATTAATGATATTACTTTCTTTTGCTTTCTTCTCTTTGCAATTCAACTTCGCTTCTACTGTTGTCATTTTATTTGCCTTCCGGTAACATTTTCTTCAAGAGGACAACTTTTATTTTCATTATTCATTTCTTTCGTTTTCTGTCGCACAGCGTAGGCCTGAAATTTTTTTGGAGAAAGAGAAGAGGAGGGCAATGAAACTGTGATAAGTGCAGACTTTTGGTTGGGCGCTATGTTTGGAATGTAGTGAAGTAGCTTGATGATGCTGGCATTTGATTTTATTGTCCAATAAGTGGAATTAAATTGCTATTATTTCCTAATATTTTAGTACTCATTGCATGATTTCTTCTTGATTGCGCGCATTTATGAAATATTATTAGTGGATGGGGGTTTCTTAGCTGATATTTATTAGATTAATTGAATTTGTTTTTCATTTTATTTAAGTTTTGAATTCAAGGGCCTTTGGTTAAATGTGTACTTCACTTAGATATCCTATATTGTAGCGAATTTAAGATAATTCTTGATTACTCTGCACCTTCTACTATAGATCAAATCCCTGAACTGTCAAATAAATAAATCAAACATTCAGTATATAAAAATGTTTAATATTTACACTACCTTGGTATTAGTACTTCACAATTAGATTACTCGTGTACTTTACAGATAGCGTGATAACTCATTGATTATTCCTCAGCTTGCGCTGCTCTTGTATTCTCTGTTGCCTCGTTGGCCTACTTCTCCGAAGGCCTAGGCTTTTCACGAACAGCCTTCTCGAACAGTTACCTATTTATTTCTAATTTCTGTGCTGATATTCACGTTGGTCTTCTTGTTATGTGCGCGCATGTGTGTGAGAAACAACTTTTGCGCTTTTATCTGTTGTTTACATGTATGTGTAATGACGTCTGAGCTCTTGTGCGCTCTTACTGTTGCTTTCTATGCATATATGTTGATGTTGTATATGGCTGAGTAATATGCGCCGTTTATTGCTGTGTACATCTGTATGTGTCTGTTTTCTCTTTCTTCTTCGCTCTTAGCTTTGCTGTTTATATGCATGTGTGGGTGCTTACTTCGCTGTTGTTGTGCATTTATTTACTAGCAGCATAGCGACCTAAATACACTTCTAATATTCGCCATAATATTGTCACGGATATTACCATCACTATGTTATACCATCACTAAGGCGATGCCAAGGCCATGATAAGCAGTATTTACGTCAATAATCAAATCATGTATACACGTATATAAGGCAGCCGAAAGATGTCACACACAGATGCATTTACTTATACGCCTATGTATGTGCGAGAGACTGTAAACTACAAACATTCACATAAATAATTCAATCATTATGTATCTACATAAACGAATAAATAAGTGCGTCTACACATATGTACGTATACGAGCAGCGGAGCGGCAATGCACAAACACATGCATATATCTTATCTGAGTTGCCACAAAAGAGAGCAATAATTTGTGCACGTAGTTGTGGCTGGCGATTTTGTAGCCGAAACTAACTAGTAACTTCTGGAAATCGAAGAGCCTAGAAGTATGCAGCGTAAACTATAAAAGCGGGGCTGGCGAGTAAGAAGTAATTCAGTTTGATTTGAGATTTGGATTAAGCGCTATCTAGCGAGCTATAGCAGTATTATTTTGAATAGTAGAGTTTCATTTGAGCTGTCAATCAGTTTGGTTATTAAGTAAGCTATTCGTTGCAAATTACAAGTGTTATTGTGAAGTACTTGAATAAAGGCCATTTTTCCATTATTCAATATTGGAGTTATTTATTCAACAGTTTAGTGATTCGAACTTAGCAGAGGATTGCAAATAAGAGGATTTGCAGCAAATTCGTTACAATATTTTCAAAAAAGTGAATAATGCGATAAATGAACTCTTTTTCATAAACACAAAAAAATTCCGTTTGCATAATTGGAGTATCCTTCATGACCTGGTTTCGTGCTGAGCTTTGGATCCTCTACTTAAAACCGCAGTACAATGAAAAGACTATACAATCCTCCCAAAAAAATACGCCCCTTTACTGGTGACGACCATCGCAAATGTTTCAAACACTATTATTAAGTGTTATCGAGTTTAGGTATTAAAAATCAAAACAATCTATTGATTTTGGTATTACCGTTTGAGTTGGTGAAACTATGAGAGACTGTTTACATGATTTATAAGGACTACTCTTATTCACATATTTCCTTATACGTTTCTTATTCTTCAGCTTTTCTACACAAAATTGAATCAGCTGGTGCGAGATGTCAGGTTAGGTTGAACTAGTCGGTTCGTGATGACCTCGCTTAGACTAAATATTTCTAAAATATAACAAGAAGTTTGCTCAACGACCAAATAGAAAAACCCTTTGAAAATACAGGACCTATGTTATAAAATAACTCCATTCTCTTCACAAATACTAGAAGCTTTACAGATCTTTCCTACTTCCTGCCTCTAGATGTGATAGCTTCGTTAGTCCTTATAACTGGAGTCTTATCCTAGTAAGCGCAGGATTGAAGAACATACCAGCAGTAAAAAATCCAAAACCAAAAACTTGCAGCTGATCACGATACTGGAAGAGGTTTAACTCTTACTTATACAGAGTCAACCCGACATACACAATGTATGTCTGGTATGAAATGTGTCTCCACATCATAACAACCATCTTTTCAATTTCAATATGCAACCATCACCTCTTACATACATGACTCTATGGTAAAACCCTCTTGTAACTGAAAGTTTCCTTGGATTTCGCTCCACGATGACAACTTGTGAATGGTCGCACCTTTTGCACTGCTGCACGAAGAATAAGAAGCGCAGAACTTGTTCGATCGTCTTTTTTTCCTGCATATCACACATCCTACAGTTGCTATAACTGTCGAAGCCTAATTTTAAACCATTTTACCCCAGAAGTGAGTGTCCATTCAGAATGCCCATCATGAGCCTATAATCCCCTCTTTACAATTATAAGAGTGACTTTGTCACATGATCTTCCACATTTTCCATCCCCGTGCTGGCACTACGCTTTTAGTTCTTAGTTCATTACATGCTCCTATTGCCTTATATCTCGTCCAACTTGATGGGAATGACTACTGTTCTAGTTTCGAGGAATGCGCCCTTTTTAGCTAGCTCATAGTCTTTTTCATTTCCATCTTGTTTCTAAGACTTGGGTAAAAAGACGAATTAATTTACTTTTGCCGTGGGGAAGGGCGGTCGCAGTTATGTGCTGGTAAGCAACATACGAATTTAGAAGTAATTTTTTTTTTTCAATAAGAAATCTTCCAAGTCCGGCTGCCCCTTGGCAGTGATTTGGTAAACACTTCGAGTGTAGTTCTGTCATCAAATGCTTCTCAGTAGAAAGTCTTCTGTCTTGCAGATACCGTTCGGAGTTAGCGTAGAAATGTAAAAAAATGAAAAGGAGCACGTTGCAAATTGGATGAGAAGCTCGGCCTGAATTCTCTTCGGACGTATATCGCGCCTTATACTTAATTCTAAGGGACAATAATGAATATTTTCTGTTATCTACGAAAGATACAGATGATTCGACAGCCATGCTACTACTCACTGTTATAACCTCGAAACTGTGAAAACCTTCGCCCATCCGGTACGATCATTTATAGTGAAATAAATGTCAGCATAGAAATCCATAGGAGAGTTACTCTGAAAAGAAGTGCATATTTGACGATCAAAAATTAGGAGAAACAAGTCATTAATCAAGCGTCTCCTGATGTATGGCTCGAACTAGGGATGCGCCCTTTGGTATCTATAGAAAGGTTCACCTTTAAATTTATGGTCCTTTGCGTAATCTAAACGGCATGGACTGAAGGGAAGAAGGAAAATATGACCATCGTTGGTCGCACGTGATAATCCCAATTCACGCCGGATACTAATACCATACTAGATGTGACTGAATGGTCCTACACATTGTTGTTGAGTTTAGTTTCTAAAAATTCGTTCTAAAGGAGTCATCCAAATATTTTTTGGAGAGCTACGTCTGGCTACCCGGTTATGGATTTATCTATGATTTTTAATAATAAGCAGATATTAAACTTCAATATAAAATAGAGTACAATTATGTATCATGTTGATAATAAGCTGTTTAAAAACCGACCTATGACTCGGAGGTAATAAGCCTTTAACGATCCGATAACTCGACGATAATTTTGCTTTGACTTGTTATTGATAGTAAGCCGAAAAAGCTCTTCTAAAACAGCGCTTAAATATTTGTTTCTGATAAAAATACCTCTGTTTGGGTATTTCTTCAACTCCTGGGTGAGCGATGTTTTCCGTTTCATAACAAATCATGCTACCTATCCCTGTTTAGCGATAACTTTCGCCAATAAGCAGTACCAAGGGAGGCCAAATCTTCTTCCACCTGCTTATCCCCACTCAATGGGGGTTCCGGCTTCCTCTTCCTCGAGTTAAATACTTTCTTGGCCTGAGGGTCTTCGTTTATTCGCACAAAATGACCGAGCCTGCGAAGCATTCGGGTTTTTATTTGCTGGCCAGTACAAGACAGTAAATCTTCCGGAGAACTTTCCTCACGAACACTCCAAGAGCCATCTCATCTTCTCTCGATACCGTCCATGATTCCCAGCTATACATCAAGACAGGTATGATGAGCAGCTTGTTGATTTTTGTTCGTCGAAAGCGTACTTTGCATCTTAACTACCTACTCTGTCCAAAGTAGCACTTGTTGACAAACGTTATTTTGGGTTAAGCTGACATTGTTTTTGCCCGTTATGCTGGTTCCCAAATAGACGAAATTCATTAAAGTTTCGAATTTATATCAGTAATCAGTGACGTGGCTGCCAATGCGCGAGTGCACCAATTCTTTAATGGATAACAGCAAGTTTTTCGTCATTTACCAAAGGTCCCACTTTTTTGCTCCTTTATATAATCCAGAGAAGACAGAACTCACAGCGGTTTGCTAAGGTCAACAATATCATTCTCATCAGCATACGCCATCATGGTTTATTTCTGCTGCCAGAATCATCTTCTTCAGCATTTTATAAAAAGACTCCAACAAATGTATCTTGTCTGAAGCCTCGTTTGGTTTTGAATGGTACGGAGAGGTCGTTCTCAGTTCTTACGGACGTGGTGGTATTGCTCTACTGTATTTGGCAGATCCTTATTTACTTTGCATGGCACTTTAGTGCAGGTATAGCTGCATGTAAGCAGCTTCCTTTCCGAGGGCGAGTTCTATTTAACGTATTATTATTATTAATAGTTCTGGAAGGACTGCGACCTTTGTGTAGATCTATTGTGCATGACCTTTCAGTCTAATTTTGCATGTGGACAATTTTAATGTATCTAACAGGACCGAAAATAACAATAATTTTTTATTCGGAGTCGAAAAAGTCCTGGTCAAAAAATTGTCCTAGGTGAAAATGTTTGAGTTCCCAGGTATCGCTATAGCAATATCATGTCGAATCATGCATCCTTTTTATTTTTCGAAGTTTTTATTTTTAAAAGTCCGAGTTTAACTAGTTCTATCGGACTCAAAAAATAAAAATCCAAAAATAATTTTTACCTTGATCCAAATATATTAAAAGTCCAAAATTAATAGTTTTGCAAGGAATTATATTATAAAAGGAATAATAGTTTCGGCCCCTGGTATCTAAGTACCTCTTCAGGCTTTTTGTTGCATATCATACGGGGATTAAAAGTCACACCACGTAGATGGGAGTTTATCTGCCTTGCTACAGCGACGCATTCGCAGAAAATGTGAACCGGCGTTCATCGTCCAGCTCACATAAATTAAAAATTTGTGTATCGGATAGATTCAACTTACTTAGGGGATATCGTAGACCACTGTGTCCCGTATAGTACCCAGTGAGAGTTTATAGGTTCTCCCTGCTTATATTTTAGATTTTGGCAGATACCTTCGTTTTCTGAAGTATTAACTGTTTGGCCTGTATTTGCCCTGGGCAGTCAATCCAGTGATGTCTGAATTTTTTCGTTTCCCAGTTAATTATGGTTTCCCTAGTGTGTGTGTTTGTGAGTTGACAAAAGGGCTCTGGGCCATACAATGCTGCTGTAGCACCCTTCTTTGCTAGGAAATCTGCATGTTCATTACCTTCATGTCCCTGATGTCCCATCCCAGGTCATTAAAGTCTTGTTAACTTAAGTTTTTTAGGCGATCACCTTCATGCTTACACATCGTACTTCACGAGTGCTTAGTACTCATCGCTTTTATCCACTTCTGTTTTAATATCCATAATCTGCAGAAATTTTGAAAACTTCCACACTGAAAGCTACCTCTTAGCGTCTGTTCTTAGCGGATGAAGTTTTCGAAAATATCGCCATGCAAATATTTAGATTAACAACATTTTCAACGCATTTGTTTGTTTACTGTACGTCATCTTCATTTCGAGTAAGTTTTACTAGCGTATTTGATAAAAATGCAGCGACACTCCTTAAGCTTTCTTAATTGTCAAAGCTTTACGCCTTCTCAACAATATTTAATTCAAACTAGAATAAGTTACGCGATAATGACAATCAATGTGCGACTAACATAAGCATAACTTACTAAATAGAATTTAATTAAAAAAGCTTAAACAAACAAAGTAGAACAGCCAATTGGCAGCTAAATTACTTTGTGACAGTCAACGCCCCCATCACTAGCTGCTATCAAAAGCGAAATGATTACGAATATAAGCAGTACAATTAAATTCTAGTGAAATTTTCAAATACGTATCAGTAGAAAAGTAATTAAACCACGACAGCAACACCAAGGATAAGCTGACACACTGATGATGATAATGACATGGATTTCAATGTGACTGATGTTAAGAAATGTGAAAGGGTGGAACAAACGAAAAATTGAAGATGAAGGCGGCAAAGAATAAGAAAGCGCTTTCAATAGCATTTGGCTAGAAAAACTGATGACGGTGTTGGCGAAACCAAGCCACCTGCTACCCATCTGAGTTAGCGCTCTGTTTAACCAGCAAGCAATAACAACGAAGGGCACATCAAAAATATCGCTTACTTAATTCAAATAAAACGGCACTTAGTATATGTTTGTAGGCGATAGGAGGCAGGAGACCACGAGTGTTTGTATGTCTGTGCGTTTTTGATAAAAGTGTAGAAGGATAGGAAGTAAAGGATGCTGCAAATTCTGCCATCATTGCAGCAATTCCAACGTGTCATGTCAATTCTAATAACGCGAAATTATACGACTCATTAGCGTGAAGTACTACCAAGCGGATGTTTAATTTATGAAGAGGAAGTAAGGAAAACTTGTTTCTGCTCACACCAAAAGTAATATAGCCTCAATTGGTAAATCATTCATCAAAGTTACGAGGTATACTAATTCCTGGTAAAAAAAATAACTTTTCGCAATTTACCTCTGAGAAGAGTAACGTCGAGCTTTTTATTTTTACTTTTTCCTACAAATTCGTGGGACGACACTAAAATGTTTTATGCCGGCTTCAAACAGCAGCTGTAAATCAGATAAATTTTCACTGAAAAGTTTTCATGGCAGAAATACAATCGGCATGTTTCCAAACCACTACCGAGCGGCGATCCCGGTCTTAAAAATTGATTAAATTTGCGATGAAGGTTTTTCAGGGACATGAACCCGGGACTTTCGGTGTGGTAGGCGGCGCCGCATCTTATAAAATATGGTGGCTCACCTCCTGTTTAATTAATAATTCTGCACAGAGGGGTACGCTTTGAAAATAAAATTTCGCATTAAAAACTTTGCTATGGAGAATGATTAATTTCTATGTATTGCAATGTACTCTGAAAGAGGGGCGTGGCAATTTAAATTGTTGTTTGATTGAAATATTTCTTCCTTGGAATTGAACTTTGAGATATTTACTTTTGTACTAAATCAAAAGAAATAGCCGATTCCTTTCTATCTAATCATATCTGTTTGAAAAACTATTTTTTGGTTTTACCAAAAAAAAAAAAGCCGTTTGTGTGTGTGTTCGCTGTAAACCAAATTTGCCTTCATTGAGAGCATTCCACCACAACATTTTATTGATGTAGATCTAATGGTAAAAAGTCTAGCTAGTCACACATGCTTACTTAAAAGTATGTCTATTTTTAAAGCTTTTTCAGAAAGTTGACCAGGGATTGATTTTATGTAATTCGCCTACGTTAATACTTCGCGTAATTTTTTAAGAGGAGCATCACTAGAAATTTGGCTAGATGACACGAGAAGAATGAAAATCGAGGGAAGGAGGAGAAGAGATATAGAAAAATAAATAGGATTAGAGAGCCATTAAGATATAGAGGATATGAGAGAAGGATAACGAGATGAATCAAAAGCGTGAGAGATGGATACAGAGAGAGCGAAAGAGGAAGGGAGAAAAAATATGGATGGAATGGAATGCCGATAGAAAAGGTGGATGAAAGGGGGAGAGGGCAAGAAAGATAAAGTGGTGAAAGGGGCCAGTGAGAGGGGGAGGGGGTTGGAGGTAAAATCCTCTTAAAGGTCATGCAAATGAATCAAAGTTAGGGCAGAACAACGACAACCCTAGCTGCTAGTATTCAATACTATATATTCGGATTAATTCAACGTAAACGTTATATTTCTTACCACGTTAAAATAAAACGTGGTATTTATGACTACTATTTAAAATAAAATAAAATGCGAAAGCGAAGAATTGAGTTCAGGTACTCAAACAAGAATTTATTTACTACCCAACAATTTCAAATGAAAATATGCAACTTAAACGCAGCACATTCAATTAACCCCAGATTCCTTAATAGCTGCACTATGGTTTAGTTTGAAGAAAATTGACACAAAATATATAGGGATGGAAAAAATTTAATACTCAGCTATTTAATTATTTGATTAGTTGGCTGCCAAAATATAAGGCAATGCAATGAGAAACCAGCAGACCCAACAGACGTTGTCCTGTTCGAACTTTTTTTTTCTTGCCAGTAAAATTTTTAATGATTTAGATAAGGATTTTCCTTATTGTTGGTTAACTCAGCATTATTTTCTTTAATATGTATATTCATCACGAAGCGCCTCATACAATACAGATATAATTGTTGCTAGTGATATATGCCATTTATGAAAGGTTATCAAAAATCTTAGGGTGGGTTTAAAAAACGCTTTGATCGCGTAGCTAGGTTTTGAGAGAAATTTTTTATATACAGCTTTCACAATTACTAAAATTATACTTGAAAAACATTTTCTAAAAAGTCATGACTCTGTTCAAAATGGAGTTAATCATTGTGCGCAGTGAATGGCTCAAATAAGAGTTCTTTGTTATGGCGGTTCCTGGTCCAATTTCCGTTAAAATTTTACAGAAACATAATCGATGAATTTAATCAAATGGTTAATCTTTGTAAGCCTATGCAAATTTCTCACGATTGGGCAAAGCTATTTTGAGCATATTCTTGAATATTCATGTAAAGCAAGAAATTTGGAAAATTCGAGAAAAATTCAGTTCTAACGGCAGCCGAGTGAGGGACCATCATTCCCACTCAGCAATTGATATATTATATTTCTTTTTTAATGCCTTTTAAATTCACAGATTTTGATTTCGGCCTTAGTTAAATTGAATTGAGAATTGGTAGAAGTTACCCTTTTTAACATCAACGGAAATATTCTCAATATCTTGAAAGTTGCCACAGGTGATCTGTTCCTGGGTATGGCATGAAAGTTAAAGCAAGAGTAATCTACACTGATTACTATGAAACTCCCTCTCTATCCTTCCAGTGTATCGTACTTAGGTGTTCTAAAGAATGCGAAACAGGTTTCGACTCTAGTAATAGGATTTTGTTATCGAGTTCGAATCAAATCTTCGAAAATTCTGGTCTGGTATAGCTTTTTTGGCGATTTTTGAACTTCTGTGAAGCGATAAGTTGCTGCAATATATTTGTATACATGAGAGAAATCGAATGACAAAACCGTGCTCTTAAATGCCCATCATCAAAACATCATGGCCAGAAGTCTGCATGTATTTCAAAATATACTTTGCTACAAGGCCTGCGTTCGTATCGTGTTATACGATCACTTTTCGAAATGAAACAAAAAATCAGAAAGTGTCAAAAAATTCGTAAAAATGATAATAAATTCTTGATCTAATGAGTACTGGTAGACATAATTCACATACATATTTTCTCATCCGATTGCTCATTTCTGATATATTGCGATTTAAAAATTTTTTTCGATAACGGATCGTATAGCGCGATATTGGCTCTGTATAGGCTCTTATAAACTTTAAGCTCTGAAAATTGAGTGCACAAGTTGGAGAAAAAAAAAAAACGGTGTGCGCCATAATTGTTTTCGACTTTGATTCCTAAGAGGTAGTATTTGTGCTGTCATATCACCCAGAGCTTCCTGCCATGTTGGAATAACCCATTCCTATACAGAAGTTCAAAATTGACTGGAAAGGCACGTTTTTAGATCTTTAGCCCAAAATATTTCGAAAACTAAAACGAATCAGAAATTTCGAAGATCACATTCGACAACGACCAGGAAAATCCCATCCGAAATGATTTTGACATTTTAGTCCGCCAAAGCACTGTAGCGCTGTGATATGATAGGAAAAAGTAATGCACTCACTTTATGCTCAGATGTCTATTTAATATCTTCCTCTTTCGATATCCCATGTACGCATACTATTTATTCTAACTTTAACTTTTTCCGAAAGACATGACCTTGAAGCAAATTACTTAAAAAAGCCCCATAGTGCGAGGTTCATACACGAAAAAGTATTTAACGCTTTAATTTCTGCAGGGACTGAATTCTATTCTAAGAAGTTCTAATCTACATACAAACGTACAAACGCAAATGATAAGACGGTACACAAATTCTTTTCCTGAAATTTCTTTTTCGTTCAACTTTCCCATATTATTTTTTGTTTATTTTCCCCTCATTTTCTTAATGAATGCTTTAAAAATATTTTCCATTTTGCATGTTTTAAAAAGTATTCATTTAAAAGAATGTTAGCAAGAGCTTTGTAACACATCGTGTGCTTGTGTGGGTAGTTAGCGCATATCAAGCTTTTAATTAATCGTCCCGTGTCATTTAATCGACTCGTAATTAAAATACCATTGAGACAATTATACCAGCAAACAAAAACAAAGCGATAGAGCCAACAAGGCTTAAATTATGTTTGTTTTTGCGAATGTAGAGCATCACTTAAGCAAAAGATGCTTTGAGTATCCTATTTCTGCTTTCATTTGTTTGTGCAATATTTTTTTTTTGCATTCCTTCAACATTTCAAATAAAAATTCATCATTGACAACCGGATCGGGTGGAGAGGGTAGAGGTTGAGTGAGATAGTGGGACAGTTAAGACAGCTTTGACATTTTTTTGGAAATTTAAATTTTAGTGAAATTTTTTATTAGAATTTCTGTATAACATGTAGACATATCGTCGATGAAAGTGCAAAACCGCCTACAACATTAAAAAATTATATAATTTACTTACTTCATTAATTGGAGCTTAATCGTTCAAACAGCTATGGCCGTCCACCAAGGCGCGCCAGCCACTTCTTCTCTGGGTTAACTGGCGCCAATTGGTCACATCAAAAGAATCCAAATCGTTTTCCACCTGGTCCTTCCAGTAGATTGGCGGTCGTTCTTTTCCTCTGCTTCTATAGGAGGGTTCCAATAAAAATACTTTCTTAGCTGGATAATCATATTTCATTCGCATAAAACAGCCTAGCCAGCGTAGCCGCTGCGTTTTTATTCGCTGAACTATGTTCATGCCTGCATTAAGTTCGTGCAGCTTATAATTAAACCTTCTTTTGTACCTGCCGTCACCAACGCGTTGAGGTCCATAAACCTTTCGAAGAACTTTTTGCTTGAACACTCCTAAGAAATATTATAATAAATAATGACAGAAAGTTTCAAGCGACTTCTATACTGAAAGTGCTTTTTGAACGAAGAAGTTTAGAGCTGTAATGAGAAAGTGTTAGTAAGTCTTTAATTAGTAACGAAAAATTTGCAAAGAAATATTATGCGCGGTTTTGTAATTTCACCGACGATATTTAGAACCGTTACGTATTGTGTGTTCGGACTGACGTCAGCGAATTTTATCGCATATTTTGCGAGATATTGGAATTCACTTAATCTTTAGCATACTTCCGCTAATAGCGAATAGAGAAATTTAAGCAATTTTTAGGGAATCCATGTTTCCATGTTTTCTCCTTCGATTTATCTGCTTTGGTATTCTGTTTCGTGAATACGGTACAGCAATTACCGTGCTGAGCAATTGTTGATCGCAAATTCTTTTAGAAGATACAGTTATACATATTCGTTCAAACGCACTCTTAATTTTAATTTTACCACTTTGGCTTTCTTTTGCTTATGCATTTTTGAATATTTATTCGTATATTAAATTTTTACCAATTAATTGATTCTCAATTTTTATACTCAGTTGAGCAGAGCTCACAGAGAATATTAACTTTGATTGGATAACGGTTGGTTGTACAGGTATAAAGGAATAGAGATAGATATAAACTTCCATATATTGAAATCATCAGGATCGAAAAAAATTTGTTTGAGCCATGTTCGTCCGTCCGTCCGTCCGTTAACACGATAACTTGAGTAAATTTTGAGGTATCTTGATGAAGTTTGGTATGTAAGTTCCTGAGCACTCATCTGAGATCGCTATTTAAAATGAACGAAATCGGACTAAAACCATGCCCACTTTTTCGATATCGAAAATTACGAAAAATGATAAAATGACACAATTTTATACCAAATATAAAAAAAGGGATGAAACATGGTAATTGTATTGGTTTATTGACGCAAAATAAAACTTCAGAAAAACACTTTGTAAAATGGGTGTGACAACTACCATATTAAGTAGAAGAACATGAAAAAGTTTTGCAGGGCGAAATAAAAAATCCTTGAAATCTTGGCAGGAATACTGTTCGTAGTATTTCATATATAAATATATTAGCGGTATCCAATAGATGATGTTCTGAGTCACCCTGGTCCACATTTTGGTCGATATCAGGAAAACGCCTTCACATATATAACTACCACCATTCCCTTTTAAAATACTCATAAATACCTTTAATTTGATACCCATATCGTACAAACATATTATAGATTCACCCCTGGTCTACCTTTATGGCGATATCTCGAAAAGGCGTCCACCTATATAACTAAGGCCCACTCCCTTTTAAAATACTCATTAACACCTTTCGTTTGATACTCATATTGTACAAACGCATTCTAGAGTCACCCCTGGTCCACCTTTTCGGCGATATCTCAAAAAGTTGGCCACCTATAGAACTAATCCCAACGTCCTTTTAAAAGACTCATTAACACCTTTCGTTTGATACCCATATTGTACAAACGCATTCTAGAGTCACCCCTGGTCCACCTTTATGGCGATATCTCAAAAAGGTGGCCACCTATAGAACTATGGCCCACTCCCTCATAAAATACTCTTTAATAACTTTCATTTGATACACATGTCATATAAACCCATTCCAGGGTTACCCTCGGTTCATTTTCCTACATGGTTATTTTCCCTTAAGTTGTCACCATAGCTCTCAACTGGGTTTGTAATGTTCGGTTACACCCGAACTTAACCTTCCTTACTTGTTATTAATGGCTTCGTATATTCGACTGGGTATCGACTTGGCTAAATTTTGCAGCAGCATACTGCTTAAATCTTTTCAAGCTTCTTTAATAGCCAACTTCAACTCTAATTGAGTTCTGTAAAGGTATACGTGGACTATTTGTTCATAAAAAATGCCGCCTACTCCATTGTGCATAACAATGACGTGCGTTTGTGCGTCTGTGGTGGTGGCAGTGTTATGGTATGGGCGGCATTTTCATCGCGAGGAAAACCAAAAATTTGCCTCGCACCTTCCAAAATGAGTTTCAAAGTTTATAAGAAATTATTCGACGATGCTTTCCTTTGACTTTCAGATGATAAAATGGACGAAGACAGATTTTTTCAAAAGGATAACGCTGCATTCATGTTTCTTATGGGTCTTTGAAATGGCTTGCAGAACACAACAAACCACTGAATGCAGCCCCGATTCGAATCCGACAGAAAAACTTTGTAGAGCATAATTTATGGACAAAAAGTCCACGGATACCTTTACAGAACTCAATTATAGTTGAAGTTGGCCACTAAAGAAGCTTGGAAAGATTTAAGCGGTATTCTGCTGCAAAATTTAAACAATTCGGTACCCAGTCGAGTATATGAAGCTATTAATAAATAAAAATAAAATAAAAAAATTTTAAGCACTTACTTTATATACATAAATGGACAAAAATCTGCGAAAAATGTCTCCTTATATAAAGACATATTCTTGCTAAACTTTGATTTTTAAATTTTGACATAGAAATTGTAAAAATATTTATGAGAATTCTAATATATAAAATTCTTCTGTCACGGTTTTAGAGGCTGAACTCCTCCGAAACGGCTGAACCGATTCGCATGAAATTGTGTGAGCATATTGGGTAGGTCTGAGAATCGGCCAACGTCTACCTTTTTTCGCTACGTGTCTAGGGTCTTGAGATCAAAACGTGGACCCGGGTACCCCTAAAATGTGTTCATACAATATGGATATCAAATGAAAGCTGTTGATGAGTGCTATAGTAAAGGATAATTTTCATACAACTGGGAGGATAGGGTCTCGAGATATAGCCCAAAAGTGGACCCGGGTACCCCTAGAATGTGTTTATACAATATGGATATCAAATGAAAGCTGTTGATGAGTGCTATAGTACAGGATAATTTTCATATCCCTGGGTGCCTAGGGTCTCGAGATGTGGGTATCAAATTGAAGCTTTTGATGTATGCTTTAGTACAGAGTAAGTTTTACACCGCTGGGTGACTACGGTCTCGAGATATAGGCCACAACATGGACCGGGATACACCTAGAATGTGTTTTTATATTACGGGTACCAAATTGAGGCTGCTGATGTGTGCTATAATACAGAGTAAGTTTCACACCGCTGAGTGACAAGGGTCTCGAGATATAGGCCAAGAAATGGACCCGGATACCACTAGAATGTGTGTGTATTATGGATATCAAATGAAAGCTGTTGATGAGAGCTCTAAAGTTCATTGTGATATTCGATTTAGTCGCACCAACCTGGCAAAACTGATAAATATGCATGCGAAGCCGAAATAAAGACAAGAATTAATAATACCCACATACCTATTTACATACGTCCTATTCGATTTGCCTGAAATTTCGTATATAAATTTGGACTGGCAATAACAGATGAAGAAGAAGGAGAAGAACTTTAGAGAAGAGAAAAGAGAGAAGGAGACTGAGAAAGAGATAGAATGAGACGAAGATGGAGATGAAGCGAAAAAGACGGAGGGAGGAATGAATAAAAAGATTAGGAAAAGTTTAGAGGGGTAGGGCACATCTGGACGGAAAGAGCTTATTAAAATATCTGCAGATAGACCAAATTTAGGTCAGAACTACGTCTGCCGGGTGTGCTAGTTAAAATATAAAAGTGGAGCGCACATTACTTGGATTGGAAAGTTGGTAGGAAAGGAGATATTATTAGTCAATCAATTGCGCTCTACCTTTATATTTTTATTTCTCATAAATATTTTTGCAATTTCTATGTCAAAATTTAAAAATCAAAGTTTAGCAAGAACATATCTTTATATAAGGATAAATTTTTCGCTGATTTTTGTCCATTTATATAAAGAAAATGCTTAACATTTTTTTATTTTATTTTTATTTTCTCCTTTTGTTCCTTTGTCACGGCCTCTTAACCTATCTGTGAAATTTCATGTTTTTATCTCAATGAGTAGTTACTTAAAAATCGATCTCAAAACTCCAAATTTCCAAATTTTTATCTAAATATTTCGATCCGTGAGCCATCTAACGGAATTTTTTCTCCTTTTCTTACATTTTCTCGGCGTCTTATCCTATCTGTGAAGTTTTTCAGTTGTAGCTCAATGAGAACTTACATAACAATCAATCCCAAAATTCCCTCCGTTTGGTACAATTTTTCTGAATATCTCATCCCGTGCGCCCCTAGCCAATCCTTTTTGTATCGTGTCATCGGCTGTCATGGACTTCTGAATTAAGTTTGAAATTTTAAGTCTCTAGCTCCTCGAGAAGTTACTTAAAAGCTGGTTTGAAAAATTTCAAATTATCTAATTGTTCTAACCTATGTGTAAAGTTCACGTTTGTAGCTCAATGAGAAGCACCTGTTCGTAGTAGTATTTTTGAATATGTGATGATAAGAGTAGAACAACAACAACGAAAACAGGTTTTTTAGCCAATTCAAATTTTCGCTACTTGAACAAAGAATACGGGGTAGAATTTGTTGTTATGAATGCATAAACAAAAGAATGCCAAAGTGGTAAAGTTAAAATTAAGAGTGCGTTCAAACGAATATACTTCCGCTACCCAATTGTCAACCTCACCTATGCGAGGAGAATTCTGTTGCAAATATGAATGTATCATATACATATTTAGAGGCGAGGCTCTGGCGCCCCAGTTTCCATAAGTACGGGTGACGTGTGGGACGGCCTAAAACTTTTATTAACATATTATTCGTTCCCGAGATGGTAGGGCTGGTACCAAAATGATGCTTGTTACTGAAACGTATCGAATATATATCCTCGGGGAGTATCTTTATCGTTAATGCAACAACAACCACATAAGCTTTTTTTCGGGTTGTAATAGAGAGGCATCACTAATGCACCATAATTGCTGCCATCGCAATAACCGTGTGTCCTTGGACTAAAAACTACCTCATCTCGAATCATAATTCCCATTTTTTAAGAGCCTTATATCGTACCTGCGTCCAGATCTCGTTCTTTTTTGCTCTGAGTATAATTTCTATAAAGTTACTGATTTCTTGCTACTCTTCTGAGCGGTTCGGCATTTTTGCTGTAACATTATCGACAGTGGTTTGGCGGCCCCTTTCCTCGAGCAGTTGTCGGTCCTGACTCCATCGCGAGCATTTGAAAAATGTGCATTTAGCATCGTACCCGTTTGCATCACCGTAAACGGCCCCATGTTCTCCGGCATTTTTTGTTCTGTGAATCGACCTGAAGTCGGAAAAACATAAATAATATGTAAAACAACAGGTCGCCAACAGCAACAATAGTATCTGTCATTAGCTTCCATCTACCTCGTAGTTCACTTTCCAACCGTTCTCTTTTCTTATGACTTACATGCGCTATTGAGCAGTTTGTTTTTTGTTTCCCATAACCGTCTCTCTCTCTTTAGCGCTAACAGGTAGATTGGGAATGTTCCGCTAATCAATTATACGGCTGGTCATGATGCAGGGCGATAAGCGGAGTTACTCTCAGAGCTGCTGTTTGCTACACAGCTGTTAGAAGTTTACAACAATCTTTCTTATGAAGTATATTTCCTTACAGTACGGAACCGTTCAGTAATGGGGATAGGGAGTGTCCATAAACAGTTTCCTTTTGCTTTTTGTATGCACCTTTTGGTACGCGAACTCTCTGAGGTTTGATATATAAGGATGCGATCACCGACGTAGCGTCTTCAGAAGCGCTGTAGGAAGCATGCTACTTAGCTGCTCTAAAGCTGCTAGAATGTCTGTCCATCTCGAGCTGTGGAAAGCGTTTCTTTTGTCTAAGGTAGTAAAGTAAACAGTAAAAGTAAAATATTAGTAAATGCTGTCACATAACGTATACTAAGTCTATGAATGTGTTGTCTTTCGTGTATTCGATTTCAAATGTAACTCTTGAGTCAGCTACTGAGTTTCGCGATCTTGACGTAATTTTTGACTCAACTTTTACTTTTGGTAATCATATAAACTTTCTCATACCAAAAGCTTATACCAACTTGGCTTTCCTGTGACAATATACTAAGGATTTCAAGGACCCATATACCAGGAAACTCCTATACAATACCTTAATGAGTTCAAAGCTAGAGTATGCTTCAGTCATCGGGAATCCGATATACTCTTCACACTCTTTAAGAATTGAAAGAATTCAGCGCAAGTTCATACGACTTGCTCTTCAACCTCTACACTTTGATAATCCCCTGTCATCCCATAGTGCTAGATGCATGCTTATCAATGTCTTGCCACTTGAAGTTAGGCGTTTTGTTCAAAACGTAATGTTTATTTTTGACATAATATCCGGTGCCATTGAATCTTCAGTTGACTTTCAATGTCCCTAACAGAGCCCTCCGGTTCCACAGTACATTCCGCGTTGAAGTGCTGCGTTCGAATTACTTCAGTTTCGCACCTCTTGTAAGATGTATTGTAGAATTTATTCGCCTATCCAGAAGCCTTGATCTGGACTTTGTCATTCCAAGGTCTCTGTTTAAGGCACGCATTGAGCCTTATTACTTATCTCAGTAAACCTCATTTTAAAATTGTTAAACTAGTACTAAATTAACCTGTAATCTAGTCAGTAAAGTTGTTACCATTTGACTTAATAAAGATATGAAATATAAACAACTAAGAGCAATGTAAAGACGTCCTCTTAATGAAAGCAGTTGACATATCAAGAAATCAATGCTTATTATTGCTTGGCCAAACGTTTTCTGAGTTTGCTGCTATGGGTAGGAACTCAGTTGACTTTGAGTTCAAAATAGGTCACCAATATAATATAAGTAAGATAAGCCATTCTAGACTACTCTCTATCAAACTAGTGTTCCACTCAAAGATTTAATAGCCTAGTCGGTATTAATGTTTCAAACTGAAGTAGCACTAGGTATCAACCCATCCATATCATCCTTAAACGCGGCCACCTGCTTCGAAGACGGTATAGTGAACAAATAGCCTAAAGTTGCGTCTCTTGCCCAACTCCTGACAGAAATTAACCCAGAAACCTTTCTATCCCACTAAAGCTGAACCAGTTTACCAGTGCACTAGTCTTCTTTTTGGGGAAGTAATTGGGCTCAACTTAGGTTGTCCAAGACATACAATGTTTTTAATATTTGATTGAACAGCAACTGGAAAACGGATTTTGTAGCACAACAAAGTGAATAAATCATCTCTGAAATTGCATAATCACACGAAAAACTTTGTGAATAAATTTTTGTCAGGCGCGGTGTACTTCTTCTAAATTCTTGCTTCATACTTTATCTACTCAATTTAACACTCGCTAATATGCGTAACTTTCCTGAAGCATAGAAAGCAAAGTAGACATACATATTTACTTACATGCAAACTTCATACGAATCACCCGACAGCAAAATGGCCCTATGGATTCAAGCTTAGTAACTTTTTGCAAAATAACCACACCGTTACAGGTTACATGACAAATAAGAAAGTTAAGCAAAGGGGAGTAAGAATAACCACAAATTCAACACAAACGGTTTTTTTTTTAGAAAAAGTGCTGACGCGCAAAATTCGCATAGATCGGCGAGAAGATATGAATTGACGATATGTTGTTGTTGCTAGCGGAAGTAATGTTAAATGCCACAAAAGGCCAACATATCGTATCATATCGATTATTTCTTTTTCATAAAAGAAAGCAAATAGCACACGTCGGAGTAGGAAACTGTTAAGGTTTTTGTTGTGGCGCATACCCTTCGAACCTTATAAACAGTTTCACTGCTGACGAGTTGCAATACTGAACAAAATATGCATGACTAAATGATAGTGACGCTTATTCACTTGCTAAGCAATAAATTTGCTCAACATGCATGTCCGGCGTATTTTATTATAACACCGTTAACTGCGTTGAGCACCAGATATGCAGCACTGGCTAAAGTTGCAACTAAACAAGCAACTTTTTGTAACGAACTTTGAAGGTGGATTTCCTATTTAGTTTATTTTCTATTCATTCCTTTTCATCCAGTATTTTGTTTACGAATATTCAAGTATTTATGGGATTTTATATTCATACACGTTAACCGTTAATGTGTGCTTTTGCACCTGGATGTGGGCACTCAAATGCGCTACTTCCGTTTTCTTGTTATTCTCTATTTCCAGTTTTACGAAAAATTGCCTTTAATTTTTTTCCACATCAGACATTTATCGTAGTCAAACGAAATGCGATCTTCGGCACCGATAAAAACCGGCAATTGGATAACTTTGAGTTAGTAGGTAAATAAATCCCTGCAGTTCAAATACATACGTAGGTATGTATATAACCCCGTAAGGCGCACACACACACAGTTTGCTTACTGACATGAAAGTTAATGGTGAGCTATTAGTACCTGATTGTTTGTTTTTGTTTTTATTATTTGTAATTAGGTGCACTTTCTTTATTTAATAAGTTAAATAAATCAAGCACCAAAAACAGGAAGTTGCGATCAGTTTTGAGCAAATTTTTGGTTCATTAAAAGAGCCCCACAGGCATATGTATGCTTTGGGATGCTATGAATGTAATAACTTCAAATTTTTTTAATGCCAATTCAGTTAAAGCTTCAATAATAGAAAATATAAAAAAAAATGTTGGAAAGCCGCAACCCCTTTTGTTTTCGATTCTACAATCAAAGTTTCAATAGATTTCGTGTACGCGTTTTTACGTGGTCAAACGTTACGAAAATTGTAAATACTTTGATTCTAGCGGCACTTTCGCGTTAAATGAAGCAAATTTTCACAAATTTTACATTAGGAATAACATTCCGTTAAAAATTTTCGAAGACAACCTTGAGCCTTCCACTATAATTCAAAAGCTATAACATTATATGGATCTGTTTTCGGTTCAGAATGGGGTTCGGTCTAGATTACACTTTTAATTTCGGTTGCGGTTTTGGTTTAAGTCATTGTTCTGAGGAAGGAAGGTAGAAGTCAGTAATTCTAGTCGTTTGACCTTCTTTATGAGTTTGCCTGTAAGTTTGTTGTTTATATTATGTCAGAAATTGTGTTTGTCTGTGCGTTTATTATTCTGCCGTCGAATGTTTTCTGTCTGTTTGTAGATTTCCATGCTCTTGAGTACGTTCAGATGTCGGCCTTTGCTTGTAGGTGAAAGACTTTGACTGTTTTCTGATGTCTGCTGAGGAATATTCAATTTCGACCATGCTATTCGGGAATTTGGACTCTGATATGAAGTTTGAACTCCGTGTTTTTTATGGCGAAATTTAAAGCTACTAGCTATTAAAATGAGGAAGATATGATAAGAATCCTCCAATATTAAAAATCGGTTATATGGGTGATATATGCTACAGTTTTATTTGTATTTTTTTTGTGCATTATTGTAGTTCGTAATGAGCAATTTTGTTTACGACAACTGACAATTTGTTCTTTGCTCTAACCATGGTACAATAACCAGGTAAAAGCATCAGAGTTGCATTTTACATGTTTTTTCATTCGAAGGTGGTCATAAAATGTCAAAGTTTGTTTATGTTTAAATTTTTTGTTTATTTACTTTTGATGTGAAAATTTATTAGGTAATTCTTTACTTTAGCTCACAACTACTAAAACTTGTCCAAAAATATTGGGAGAGGTGTCAGAAGACGCGCTTTGGCCCTAGGACCACGAATCCGAAAACGGAAATTGAAAATTTTATTCCTTTCCAGATATATTTACAAAGTTGAAAATTTTCATGTGGCTGTTGTAATTTTGATGGTGTTGGTACCCACAAAAAAAACTGTGGGTAAAGGTGTTTTGCGCGGATATAGATTTGGTCTCCCATGGTAATTTTTTATAAGCGCGGCCGAAGGCCGCCAACGCAGAAAGGTTTTCTGTACTATGGATCCCACCCCCGGTTTCGGAGGTACCCGCGGGTCTTTTTTCGGTTTTTCGTTAATATCTTTTGAACGATTAAAAAATTTTATTTTCCACATTCGGATTATTAATACTGATGTCAAAACGCGTCGTTTGACACCTCTCTCAACTAGACTATTACCTCCGAAAAAATACTATGGATTCCACCCCCGGTTTCGGAGCGCTCCGGTGCCATTTTTCAGTTTTTTGGGAATATTTTTTGACAGAAATAAAATTTTTAATTTTCGCTTTCGGATTCGTCGTCCTAAGTCCAAAACGCATTTTTTACACCTCTCCCGATATTTCTGCACGAGTTTTTGCAGTTGTGAGCTGAAGTAAAGAATTACCCCGCAAGATCGAGGAAGAGGAAAAATTGGGAAAAAGCTTGTGACGTTAACTTGCCTAAAATGGCTTAATTTTTTCGCTCCATTTTCAGGCCTGTGACCTTATTGTGGGAGCTCAGAGAGCAAATTTAATTCCCAACTCCACTCTATCGCTATATTTACCGTCTTTGATGTAAATATTGTTTCCCGAATGTTGTAAGATAAAAAATATAATATAATTTTATGTATGACTTAGCAGTGCTAATCAAGAATTTGTAAAAAACGGAAGTTGTCTCATCGTCCCCAACGGTCATTCCTACAGTTATCTACCAAAATATCGGACAATACTTTCGCCGCTACAACGTGAAGGAAGGACGAAGGATAAATAATAAAGTCCCTTCTACATGTTCGCTTTTTTTTTAAGCGACACCGTTGGAGCGAAAGGTCAATACTTCGCACGGAACAGCTGCAGCACACAAACGGATATGCATGATGTAGCATGAATAAGCCGTGAAACCCAGACGCAGTAACCTCCCCTAGTTTCAGGGCCACCATTAGTTTACAAACAGCGAAAATATGCTATACAAGTATACGAAAAGCGGCCCTTATCAGTGCCACAAACAGTTTGCGAAGAGAAAACATTGCTAGACAATTATGTTTTACATGCTATAGATTTACTTTTGGATTATTTATATCATCCATATGATGACAAGAAAAATACTGGAGTACAACCGATACTGGAGTTGAAAACGGAAATATTCCAAACCGAACTTTTACCGTAGCAGGTACCGATACCAGATCCAACCTAAAGCCGAAATTGCTAGAAAAGCCTCCAGGCTAGAGCCAAAAGGAAAACCCGGAACCGTAATTGAAGTCAGTACTACAACCGAACTAGTATCCAAAAATTAAACCGAAAGCAAAATCGGTCCCGAACAGAGGAGCCAAAAGAAAAATTGGATCAAAACAACCATGCAATGGCGCTGAACCCGAAAGTTCTGTTGCATAGCGACTCATTTGAAATTTTCAACACACCCGTGCTTTTTTTAATTAAAAAAGATTACATCTAAAGACATGGAGTACATATCCTTCAAAGAAATCTGCACCTCAAATACCGACACGACGAATTTCTAACGTTAAACGTTATTATGTATATATGTATCTTCGATATTTATTAGGTTACTAAATTATTTAATTTTTACTTTACAAAATACATGAAATTTTAAAATAAATCAGTACTTATTCATGAACATACTATTAACTCAGCATTTTATATATAATCTCATCCAAAATTTTCAACATCTCTTGGAGACAGTGACAGTAACTCATACATACATGTATTGAAAATAAGGTCCACTACAAAGAACATTTAGCAATAGCATTTCCCAATATAATTTTAATACTACGAAATAACGACCTTAGGCAGATAAAGTAGGAACAATATAATTCCTAAAAAGTTGTATCTCACTTTACATTAAACTGATTTCGAATATAAATACATACACTAAAAGATGCATACACTACAAAACTGTCCCTTATTTATATATCATAAACAAAATTAATGTTGCGACCATTGGATATTTTTCAAATCAATTGGTTCTAGCACCATCTCCTATAATGGAGACATTTCACGTAAACGTTCGACATGTTTGATGCAGGTATAGGTAATATAATCAACCTCTTCAATGGTGGTAAAACAACCAATACCAAATCTATAAAAATTTTACAATAAATTCCTTTCAAATTAACTAAACAATTCAGTACGGTAAACTCGTTTACCTTATTGAACTATGTGCTAAATCCTCATCAGTTCCAATCGCACGTAGGTTCCAGTGATGAAGAAGTACATGCTGAGGCACTAGACAACGCAACATCTTTTAAGGCCATAAGTAATGATAAATTTAATAAACCACTATACCTTTGCTCTGAATCACCATTACATATACCATGTGATAATCTTGAAGTGATGCGATCATATAAACGTTTCGACAGAAAATCTATAAATTTCTTATCATATTCCATTTCTTTGAGTGCAAGATAACATGCAGCACCAAATCCAATAACAATAATCCGAAGGCGGAAAAGAAAAATTTTAGCTCGTTCAAAAGATATTCCCAATAAACCGAAAAATTACCCCGGAGTGCTTCGAGACCGGGGTGGGATCCATAGTATTTTTGCGCTGGCGACCTTCGGCAGCGCTTATAAAAAATTAATCTGGGTGGGTCCAACACGGGTTTGGAGACCAAAACTATATCTGCGCAAAACACTTAGGTCCACAATTTTTTTTGTGGGTACAAATATCATCAACATTACAACGTTTACATGAAAATTTTCAATTGAAAATTTTCAATATCTTTTGCAAATATCTCTTGTCCAACACTAAATATTTTACTTCCGCCTTCTGATTATTGTTGACGAGGTCAAAGCGCGTCTTTTAACACCTCTCCCGATATATATGGACGCATATTATCAGTGTCATGCTGTCGTATAGAATTACCAAGAGTTGATGCGCTGGAAACGTTGAAGAAGTAATTCAGCTGCTATATGTAAATAAATAATAACAATAAATTAAATATATATCATTTAAAAAGCAGCTAATTACCTTCATTTTCCATTAAAAATGCCTTTTTCCTCCAGCTTCATCAGCAAACCAACCTTTTCCTTTTTTGTTTTGGCTTTGTTGACGAAAATTACATGTGACATTTTTCTTCTTCCATCACTTTTGACAGAAGAAACTGAAAGAACGATTGACAGTTTACGTACAATCGGCAATAACAAAATACACGGGAGGGTTGCATTTTCGCTAATGCTTCTACCTGGTAATTGTACCATGGCCCTAACCATGGTTGCCTCATCTCATCAGCTGATTTTATTTATTTTATGGCATGGTCCATGGGATTGTCAATAGGAGGTGGCAAACTCAAAATGAAACCAACGCATTGCCAACATTTTCTTACACATACAAAAACTGCTAAGTTTTATGTTTCCATTCCATACCGTTCGCACCAACACCAATACACAGATTTTGACAATTTGAACAGACATGTTTGTTATTGTACAGATGAGCCAACCATATAGTTGAACCATGGCTCTAACAAAAAAGCTGGTGGCAGAATTTGTGATCTAAATTCTCCAAGTTCAATTCGGAGCAGCCCTATTGAACGAAAAGTACCGATTTCGGTTTTGAATCCAGCTTCGGCTTCGGCCCGTTTCTGATTACGGTATCGGTTCGGTTTATGTTCCGGGTTCGTACCAGAATATGGCTGTGGCTACGATTGCCTTTACATTCTCGCTTGGATTTTGGTCCTATTTCCGGTCCGATTTGGAACAGATCCCTATTTCGTATCCGGTGTCGGTTCAGGTATTGGTCCGCACATGGCTCTGGTTTTGAGTTAGATTCCCCTTCGGTCGGAAATTAGGGTCCTGTTTTAGTCCAATCAATTTTCTGGTTTCGGTTCCGATTTCGATCTAGGTTTTAGTTTGGGTTCCGTGTTCGGTTGCGGTTAAGGTTCGATTTTAATCCGGTTTAAGACCGGTCTCGGTTATGGTTTCAGTTGATTTTGTTTCCGTTCTCGGTCCATTTTTAAGTTGGAAATCGGTTAGGTAACGGTTTCGATCAAAGTCAGTTCTTTTTGCGGTCCTGCTCCGATTTGTTATCGGTTTCGGGTCAGATCCTATTTCTGTTTTGTTGTCGGGTACGGGTTTGTTTATCATTTTCGTTTTCGATTCCGGTTTTTTGTTTTGTGCCGGGTTGAGTCCCTTTTACTGATCACATTTCAGTCTGGTTTAAGTCCCGATTTTTCTTTTAGTTTCGTTCCGAATTTAATCGCTTTCTCTTTTAACTTTTCTAATTTCGATCCCAATTTTGGTTTAGTTCCGGTTACAGTCTTTCTTACTCTTCATTTATCAGCCCATCTTTGATCGCTTTTCATCCTTCGGTCCAAGTTTGACGCAAAGCGTGTTTAAAGCATCAGAAGTCGTAGAAAAAGATCATTTCAGTGTCCCGATAGTTATACGTGCTTGTTTCATTCTGCCATCTAAAGCTTCTTCTTCCTCATACTCAAAACCCTTGAGCTCTGTTCAGCTCTTATTGCCTCTCGGGCCAATGCCAAGCGCTCACTTTCCAGGTTTGTTGCGTCGACCACTGATCCTAAGCGCTTGAAAATTTTCGATGCTGCACGGCACTATGGAAGGGCTCCCCTAATTCCTAATAGGATTCACCTGTCGTTCCATAACGGGCATCATTGTTTTCCGCCAATTTCGCACACAGAGTCCGACCCATCGGAGCGCTGTCTGCTCCCGGTTATGACTCTTTTCTCCCTCCCTACTCCTTGTTATGTTATATTTGGTGACTGCATACCTATTATGTCCATTTTTAGCAGGAGTTTTCATCGTGGTTAGAAGAAGTAGTATTTTGTATTTCATCACAATATACATATTTCATATTGGCGGTCACCGTGGTGTGATGGTAGCGTGCTCCACCTACCACACCGTATACCCTGGGTTCGCGCCCCGGACAAAGCAACATCAAAATTTTAGTAATAAGGTTTTTAAATTAGAAGAAAATTTTTCTAAGCGGGGTCGCCCTTCGGCAGTGTTTGGCAAGCGCTCCGGGTGTATTTCTGCCATGAAAAGCTCTCAGTGAAAACTCATCTGCCTTGCAGATGCCGCCTGGAGTCGGCATAAAACATGTAGGTCCCATCCGGCCAATTTGTAGGGAAAATCAAGAGGAGCACGACGCAAACTGGAAGAGAAGCTTGGCCTTAGATCTCTTCGGAGGTTATCGCGCCTTACATTTATTTATTTTTTTATACATATGTATTTCTTTGAATAAAGATATCTAATAGCAAAAAATATTTGGAAAGACTCTTTGGGTGGATAGGGAATTCCTCCCCCCAAAAATATGTGTTTGGATCTGCCCATAACTCGCACCCATCAGATGCGTTGCAGGCCAGCACAACGAAATCAGCAAAATTTTATAAATGTTATGATATCAAAAAAAGTCATCAAAAAAATAGTTTGTTGCGTTAATATCAAAATCGAAATAAAAAAAAAAATGTATTTTGAGCTTTTTGTGAGAAAATTTTATATTAAAAAAAGGAAAACACTTTGACGCTTTTGACGACATGTTCATTGCTGATGAGGTGTTCAGACCTTACTGCAATCGGAATTTTTTGCGCTGCTCCTACCTACTGCTATATTTATTACCTCAAAATCATATTTGGATCGCGTTGAAAACCGAATAATATTACTAACTCTCTAATATATTTTGGCTGAAGTTCTCATTACTTACTTACTTACTTAATTGGCAATTAGCCGTTTAAACGGTTATGGCCGTCCAACAAGGGGCGCCAGTCGTTCCTTCTCTCTACCAACCGGCGCCAATTGGTCACATCAAGGGAGTTTAAATCGTTTTCTACCTGGTCCTTCCAACGGAGTGGGGGCCGCCCTCTACCTCTGCTTCCATAGGCGGGTTCCGATAGAAACACTTTCTTGGCCGGAGCGTCATGTTTCATTCGCATAACATGGCCTAGCCAGTGCAGCCGCTGTGTTTTAATTCGCTGGATTATATGATGTCTGCGTATAGCTCGTACAGCTCATCGTTAAACCTTTTGCGGACTCGTCATCGCCAACGCGTAGAGGTCCATAAATGTTTCGAAGGACTTTTCTCTCGAACACTCCCAGAGCCGTTTCATCTGATGTTGTCATGGTCCATGCTTCTGCACCATATAGCAGGACGGGAGCGATAAGTGACTTGTGGAGTATGATTTTTTTGCATACGTATAAAAAGACCTATAATTCCCGCCAAAATTCAAAATACAACACTTCTAAAAGTTGTACATAAAAATTACGTACGTTGAGTCAGTGGTAGAGACTGGTGTATATATATATTTTTTTTAAATTAAAGGATCTTTTATAATTTAATTATTTGTTACCGATCAGTTTAATTCATATAATTTTTTTATTCATAAGAAGCTGGATCTTTTATAAATGAAAAGTGTTTTATTTTCTTCAAGCGAAAAACTGTACAAATTTACAACAACAAGAAATATGTACGGTAAACCGCAAACAGCCAAGTTAGGTATGAATTTGGAAATTATAGCAGCTTCTCCTCTGTATGTGGTGTGCTGTTTTAAATTGTTTCAATAAATTAGTTATCCCATACGTTTTTGGTCGCCTCCGAACGCATACGATAAGACAGATTCTTTTTCTGCTAAAAAACTTTTCATTGCAGAAAAACAGTCGAAAGGTTCGCCAAGCCACCAAACCAATTTGATGCTAGTTTTGTAATACAAAATATACTTCGAAAATTTTACGCTAACTCCGGAATATTCGTTTAATCAAGTAACAGTTTTAAATACTACGAACATTGGTAGCAAAATATAAGACAAACTTAAAAAATCGAAAAATTTCAAAAGCACTACGACATCAAACCTACAACAATTCCGGAATGCGTTATCATAGCTTATTTGTTTATTTAAGTAGTACCTTCATATTGTAACGAATTTACTGCAAATTCTCTTATTCGCAACCTTATACTAAGGTTCGTATCGCTAAACTGTTGAATAAGTAACTCCAATATTTAATAATGCAAAATGGCCTTTATTAAAGTACTTCACAGTAACACTTTTACTTCGCAACTAATAGATTGCATAAATGAAACTGATTTTCGCGCCTCTACTGTTGTCGCCTTTTATACTGTCTGGTTTCCTCGTTGCATACTTCTAGGCTTTTCCATTCCAGAACTTATTAGTTAGTTATCAGTTACAAAATCATCAGCCACAACTACGTTTATAGCTTCTCATATGCGCGTGAGTAATACTTGCACAAATTATTGCCCTCACTTGTGAGCACCTCAGATAAGATATATGCATGTGTTTGTGCGTTGCTTCTCCGCTGCGTATACGTACATATGTGTAGACATAATGATTGAATTATTGATGTGCATACAAGTCACTGCTTAGCATCGGCATAGAGATGACAGTACCCCTTAGCGTTGCTATTATTCGTAACAATATGTATAACAAAATGTTTCGAAAATGAAACTATGACTTTCAGCATCATTCGGCATAGACGTCAAAATTTCAAATATAATGAATCATCTGATTTTAAAAGTGACTACTGTGATCTCATCCTCTATTTCTTTCTATAGTCCGCTTAAGATAGCCGCCCTTGTGCATTGCCATATTGAACATCATGTCAAAATGCTTCCAAAATGCTTAAAAGTAGCCATCTTGAACATCCTGTTAGGCAGTTGACGGATAGATATCACACTTGTTTTGTACACAATGTTCAGCGCTTTTCACAAATAAATTTTCTTATTTTTAAATTTTCAGTATCAAGTTTAAACCCTTGGAGTTTGTGTAAACGACCAGACGTTTAAACGCAATTGTTCCGAAAATCTAGAGCCGTAATAAAATCCTTAAATCCGTTGCTGGCAGTACCTGGGGAAAAGATAAAGAACCGCTCATTACTACATACAAAGCAATTGGCCAGCCGTTTACGTGCTACGCGTCACCCATATGGTCGCCAAGTCTAAAAATTACCCACTGGAAGAAGCTACAGGCCTGCCAAAATACTGCTCTCAGAATCGCCACGGGCTGTCTTCTTATGTCCCCAGAACACCATCTACATAATGAGGCGAGAATACTCCCCATCAGGGAGAGAAATGAGTTGCTAACCAAACAGTTCCTGTTGAATACCCAAAAACCTGGGCATCCAAACAGACATCTGATTGATGAGCCAACCCCGCCTAGGCGCTTAAGGAGTCATCTCCGTAAGCATTTTGAGGAAATACGGCACCTGAGAACCCAGCCGTATGAAGCAAAAAAACACAAGCAGATCCTGAGTGAACTCCACAAAAAGCGTCGAACCGTTATGCCGGGAATTGCCCGGTGAATCCAGTACTCAAAGAAAAGTACCCTAAACTTGTGGAAGAGGAACGCATACTCCCAAGGGAAACGCGTGTCACTCTTGCTCAACTTCGTTCTGGATACTGTAACAGGTGAAGCTCTTACCTATCCAGAATCAACCCCGACATACAAAATGTATGCCCAGCTTGCAATGTGTCCCCACATGACACCAACCATCTCTTTAATTGTAATGTGGAACCAACGCCTCTAACACTCCTTTCATTATGGTCCACCCCTGTTGAAACAGCAAGTTTCCTTGGACTCCCGTTAGAGGATATTGATGACAATTTGTGATCGGTTGCGGCTGTTTGGTGGGGCGAAGCACTGCTACAACAACAACAACAACAACCAGACTTTTAAACAAATTTCATTTTGTTGATTTTGGTAACTTTTTGATTTTGAAACATACACATAATTCAAATTTCTATTTAAAGATTTTTAAAACTTTTTTGGTTTGGTTCAATTTGAACATTTGAGGCTTATTTTTCAAATAATTTTTTAATCGAAACTGGATGAAATTAAATAAGACAGCAGTCTATTTAGAAGTTTCTTGTTTAAAAATTTCTTAAGCGGATGAATGGTTTAAAATTTATGCTTCAATTCCTAGCCATGTACTTATTTTTCCAGCACACCCAAAAATAGAAAATAAAACATATTGTTTTGTTTGAAATATAGTTAGCAGAATTTTTCGCCCACTTTTGCTGAAGATATTCTCTTTTAGACTATCTCTTTTTGTGCAAATTTAAGACGCAAAATGTAAACGTACCGATTATTGGATACGCATCCCTTTTTAACCTACAATATTGCTTCGTTTTTATTATTCAAAGGTTATTGCACATACTAGTCTTCAATAAACTATAATCACAAGAACCATAAAAATTTTCATGAGGTCATTACATAAACTATCAACATATTTCATTCAATTAGAAGCGCAATCGACAAGGAAACGTGTCATTTAGCCCAACCTTTAAACTTTCCTTTTTTTTTTTTTTTTTTTAAACTTTCCTGCTCAAAATAGAGTACGACAATTTAATTCAATTTATTGAATTCACTTGGCCATGTTGACTTCATTTCCACCTAAATAAAACTGCTACTCAACTTATGTAACAAACGCTTAGCGAGTTATCTCATTGCATTGATCTACCCCAAGCAACAAAGAAAGCTCATAAATCTTCATTCGGCAACAATTAAAAATTATCGCTAATTACCACATGCGCATTCACTTAGACAAAAAGAACTTTTCATTTGAGAGTGTGAGTAAAAAACGTAGAGCAAGGACGAGAAATATTTTTTTAAACACGCGGCAAATGCTAAAATAATTTGGCACGCACACTTAGCAATGTTATGAATGAAAAAGTGAAGAGAGGTGTACGAAAGTTTTAGCAATAAAGTACACCTGCAATTGCAACAACTAAAAAGAAATGATAACGAAATTGTTTTTGGTTTAAATGAAATAAAGCTGGCTAAACTCAGAAGCATTGGAAACTTTACAATACACAAACATAGACACATACCCTCCAAAAAATGCCGTACCTTACCTAAGGCTGATTTCATTTGCAGAAAATTCTTATTAAATGAAATTGCAAATGTGTTGCTAGTGAGTTTATGGGTAAACTAACAGAAAATGCGGCTGGTCTTAGGTGCGGATGCACATGTGCAACCAGCTCATTGGGAGGAAGCGGACGAGTCTCTAGATTGTTACATATTGGGAAGCGATTTGCAGATAGGCATTAGTGGCAATTACATATTGTGGGTCTAACATCCAGAAATATTCTTGATATCGTATTAAGTTCTGAACGCGATTATCAAGGTGTGCTGAAGAGCCCTTGATAGCTCATAATTCTCAGATCATGCGTATATCAGTTTCAGCATCCCTACAAAAAGCCTAGAGAAGTGAAGAACCTTTGAGGACATTAGATTAACGAACTGTACCAAATTCCAGAAATATCTAGAAACAAAACTGGGAAAACCCAAAGAGGTTGCCATCATATAGGAACTGGAAAAATTCAATAACTTCTCATCACAGACGCTTATGGCTGCATATCACAGAACTTGCTATCCAAGGGGATTCAGAGTAAAAGCAAATATGCCATGGTGGAGATTTCACTTAAAATACAAGTAAAATATATTGTGACGAACATTAGCAACAGTAAGGGATACTATCATCTCTAAGCCGATGCTAAGCAGTGACTTGTATGCACATCAATAATTCAATCATTATGTCTACACATATGTACGTACACGCAACGGAGAAGCAACGCACAACCACATGCATAAATCTGAGATACTCCCCAAAGTATGCAATGGTTGTGCAAGTATCGCTCACACATACAAGCGTAAAGGGTTTGAGAGAAGCTATAAAATCATGCATCTGTAGTTACAGCTGAGTAATTTTATAGCAGATAGTTAACTAGTAAGTTCTGGAAATAGAAAAGCCTAGAAATATGCAACGAGGAAATCAGACTGTATAAAAGGCAGCAACAGTAGAGGCACGACAATCACTTTGATTTAAGCAATCTATTAGTTGCGAAGTATAAGTGTTACTGTGAAGTATTTTTAATAAAGGCCATTTTGCATTATTAAGTAGTGGAGTTATTTATTCAACATTTTAGTGATTCGAACATTAGTAGAAGGTTGCAAATAAGAGGAATTGCACTAAACTCGTTACAATATGTTCAAGCTTGCAAGGCCGCGGAAAGCGAAGTGTGCTGGGTTGGGTATAGATATTTGTTGAGGATCTGCAAGCGTGAAATTCATTAGGCGAAGAAATTCTCATGAAAAATTGTCTGTGTGGACATCGAAAGCTCCAGTGAAATAAGACGGTAGAGATAATTTTCAGCTGTGAGAGATATAGTCCAGGGACTAATAAAGAAATATAATGTTCAAATTGTAGTGAAAATTCTATTGAGACGTTTCTCTTTACATTTGTGTCATTGGAAATTATGCAAAAGAGCCAGCAGAGAGCATTTATACTTTGATTAGTTAGCTGCTAGGTGACTGAAATTAATCTAAAATGAGGAGAACTCTCTCTCTAAATTTAAATCGTCAGGCTCATATGGCATGTTCCCTTTCATGCTACAAATTTCGAGCAAAGCGATCGTTTAATAGCTTTTGGGAATATTGAAGAATTACGTGTCGAATAGTTTGTTAACTATTTTCGAACCTTAGTTCTACGACCTTCTTTATGACAATACCCGCATAACCAAGAAATAGTCACACAGGCTATCTTAAAATTACCCCGAAAATAATCCGAAATGAGCCTGAAATAATCACGAACCAAAGACCAAACCGGAGTCATCCCCAAACGATCATGGAGGGGTACCGAATGAGTTTGAAAAACCAGCTAGAAATATTCAAAAACTATCTTGAAATTGTCCAAAAAAATCGTCCAAAAATCGTTCCGAAATGACCCCAAAGTATTTCCGTAATGACTTTGAAGAGCTTCCTGGAACTATCCCATTATTTCGAAATGATCGCTGGAGATGCTACAGAACTACACGCAAGCTATGTGCACATATACTTAGTAACAATATTCAGCCACTCTTTTTTATATTTCTTCTGAAATCGAGTTTATTGGCGTTGCTTTGGCAACCACTGCTTTACAGTTTATAGCTTATCGGGGTAAGCAGTGCAGACGCTGTTTTCCGAAATTTTTTATTACTGCCAAAAACATTTTTTACTGGGTACCTACCGACTCCTTTTAACACAAATTAAACAAGTTAAGGAGTAAAAGAATGTAATTCGTATTTAATTGGTTGTTAACACGCACGCAACCAGTGCAAAGCCAAGTTGAAGTTTGCACCTAAATAAAAAACAAAAAAAGCACAAACAATGGATAAAGTATGAAAAAAGTATGTACCTTAAAAGGTGCCATAACGGAAGTTCAAAGTGGAAGTGAGCAGCAGTTGCAACATTTAAAAGTGAGCAATATCAGAGTGCTAATGTGCTCCTCCATATAGATGGACTAATGTAAGAATTTTGCTGCAGGCAATAACACTTTTGGCTTAACTTCCATAGGTGAATCAGTGAAGTTAAGTTTTATTATTCGTTTATGCTTAAATTTGTTTAGGTTCGATGCATGGACGCAGGCTGTAGAGCAAGGCTGCATAATGACGCTATTTTTATCAGAAAATAAAAAAAATTTCGGTTTTTTAATAATTTTAAAGTTAATTTATCCATAAACAATCTCAAAGAAAGTTCGGTTTTCAGTCAAAGTGTTTGTGACGTCACGCCTAAAAAATTTATTTGCTCATACATTTTTTAATGCGCGAACTGTTTACTGGTCCACCCCTCGATATTTTTTTTTGCAACTTGAAGTGTAGGCCTCTCTAGCTGCATTTGGAAACCCAGTTCTGTGGACTATTAGGAAAACCCGTAAAATATATAATGGAACCAAATTTATGTTGGTCATATATATAGTAAAAACAAGAAAGGAAGGCTAAGTTCGGGTGTAATCGAACATTACATACTCAGCTGAGAGCTTTGGAGACAAAATAAGGGAAAATCACCATTTAGCAAAATGAACCTAGGGTAACCCTGGAATGTGTTTGTATGACATGTGTATCAAATGAAAGGTGTTAATGATTATTTAAATCGTAGTGGGCCTTAGTTCTATAGGTGGACGCCTTTTCGAGATATCGTAATAAGGGTGGATCAGGGGTGGCTCGAGAATGTGCTTGTACGATATGGGTATCAAATTAAAAGTATTAATGAGGGTTTTAAAAGGGAGTAGCCCTTAGTTATATATGTGAAGGCGTTTTCGAGATATCGACCAAAATGTGGACCAGGGTGACCCAGAACATCTTCTGTCGGGTAACGCTAATTTATTTATATATGTTATGCCACGAACAATATTGCTGCCAAGATTCCAAGGGCTTTTGATTTCGCCCTGCAGAACTTTTTTATTTTCTTCTACTTAATATGGTAGGTGTCACACCCATTTTACAAAGTTTTTTTCTAAAGTTATATTTTATAATTATGGCATTTTTTTCATTTTTCATAATTTTCGATATCGGAAAAGTGGGCGTGGCTATAGTCGGATTTCTGCCATATTTTATACCAAGATAAAGTGACTTCAGATAAGTACGTGAACTAAGTTTAGTTAAGATATATCGTTTTTTGCGTAAGTTATCGTGTTAACGGCCGAGCGGAAGGACAGACGGTCGACTGCGTATAAAAACTGGGCGTGGCTTCAACCGATTTCGCCCATTTTCACAGAAAGTAGTTACCGTCATAGAATCTATGTCCCTCCCAAATTTCACAAGGATTGGTCAATTTTTGTTCGACTTATGGCATTAAAAGTATTCTAGACGAATTAAATGAAAAAGGGCGGAGTTACGCCGATTTTGAAATTTTCTTTTATCTTTGTATTTTGTTGCACCATATCATTACTGGAGTCGAATGTTGACATAATTTACTTTTATACTGTAAAACTATTAAATTTTTTGTTAAAATTTGACTTAAAAAATTTTTTTTTTTCAAAGTGGGCGTGTTCGTCATCAGATTTCGCTAATTTTTATTTAGCACACATATAGTAATAGGAGTAACGTGCCTACCAAATTTCATCATGATATCTTCAACGACTGCCAAATTACAGCTTGCAAAACTTTTAAATTACTTTCTTTTAAAAGTGGGCGGTGCCACGCCCATTGTCCAAAATTTTTCTAATTTTCTATTTTGCGTCATAAGGTCAACGCACCTACGAAGTTTCATCGCTTTATCCGTCGTTGGTAATGAATTATCGCACTTTTTCGGTTTTTCTAAATTTTCGATATCGAAAAAGTGGGCGTGGTTGTAGTCCGGTTTCTTTCATTTTAAACAGCGATCTGAGATGAACGCCCAGGCACCTACATACCAAATTTCATCAAGATACCTCAAAATTTACTCAAGTTGTCGTGTTTACAGGCTGACGGAGAGAGGGACGGACGGACGGTCTGACTTCGCTGAATGAATTTTTTTTTCACCCTGATCATTTTGATATACAGAAGTGTATATCTATCTCTATTAGGCTATGCCATTACGGATTACCGTTATGCGAACAAAGTTAATATACTCTGTGAGCTCTGCTCGACTGTCTTCGGTGGTGCCTTATACCTTTCATGAGTAGAGCTAAGCAATAATCTTATCCCATTCGTAATATCCGAATAATCGGCTGTATAAGATATGTTGGCGACCGGCGTAATGTTGCGGTGATATGCTCCGCCTACCACTACGACGTTCCTGGGCTTAATCTCCGGGCCAAGCAACATGGAGAATTCAGAAAAAAGTTTTTTCAATTAGAAAAAAAAAAAAATTATCTAAGCGGGGTCGCTAGTCGGAAGTGAAGCACCCCGCGTGGAATTCTGCAATGAAAAGCTTTTCACTGAAAATTCATCTGCCTTGCAGATGCCGTTCGTAGTCGGCACAAAAGCACGTAGGTCCCGTCCGCCAATTTGTAGTGACAATTAAAAGTAGCGCGTCGCTAATTGAAAGAGAAGTTCCACATAAATATCCTCGGAGGCTAACCGCGCCAAGTATTTGGCAAAGCTTCTTTTTTATTTAGCAAACAATTTGAAAAATTCACTTAACGTTGCCATATTTTTTTTTGAATCTTTCGAGCTTAGATTTTTAAATTAAATTTAATGACTTTACTATGACATTAAATAGTTGAGCGAAATTGTACATCCCCTTTCGTCCCACACTCAAACAGTTCTTTAATTTGAAACTTTCATTTGAACAAAAGTTGGAGACGAAACTAATAGGAAAAACCAAATTGCAGATTAACGCAAATGAAATCCTTTGTGATGCCCATTTACCCATACACAGACACAGGCATTTGTTTACTTTCAATAAACCACAAAAAGTTCCCGAACTATTGAATGTGTGGTTAATGCAAAAAAACAAAAATTACTGTAGATGTGTGCATTTCTGTGAGTTGGACGGTCGAAGAGCAAACACAAATAAATATGTGAAATAACGAAAATTGTTCACAATTATTTAAAGGACCGTGAGTAGCATTTAACAGGCATCATTACGACTAAAATGCAAATGAAGTCATTTTGCATGACAAAACGAATAAAAAAATCACTTACATCCCAACACCTTAACATACTTTACACTTAAGTATGCCATCTGAAGCATTTCGTGGTACAATAAAGGCTTGAACAAGGAGTGAGCAGAGGGATCTATAAACGGCATTAACCGAGTACTTTTGTGACAAAGGATGCCTAGGTTTTCTGTTTTTGAACACATTATTATAAAATAATAAGACCCGACTAAAAAGGTCGATTTTATTTTAAGAAGTATGCACTTCCATATTGAAATCAACGGTTGCAATCAGAAGTCATTGGCACAGATACATGTATTTTAATATGTGAGCAGTAAGGAAGAAATAAGCTATGCAAAAGTTTAGTCCATTGTTTCGTTGTGGTTTTTTTTTATATATTATATATTGCAGTGATTTTGTTTTCGCAAAATTTGTATTTGGCATACAAAAGGAGCAAGTTTTATTTGCCACATGCTGACATTTCTATATTCCAACTTCGTGCTCAGCTGGTTGTTTGTTTGTTATGTATGCAGGGTGGAACTTTGAATAATGCTCGGCTCAGTGAAAAACTACAATAACAGCGTGGGGAGAGAAAAAGTTTTCAGCGCAGCGTTGCTCGATTAATAGTTTTTTGGATCATTTGATCCCAGGTTCAGATTCATTTATAAAACGGATGACAATCTACTAAGAACTGCGGTATCTCTCGCAGGTGCATATTTCTTCAAAATAAGCTTTTCCCAGATATTCCAAGGGATGTGACATCCTTATTACTGATGTTTCTGCATCATATTGCGGGTCGGGTATAAAAATAAACTCATGCACTCTGTGTATCAGGAAATCGGATGCCCTTGTGTTTGCGCATTTGCCTATTCTCTTAAGCTACATATTGGTTCAATATAGTTTAACATACTGTGTTAACTAGTTTTGGGCTCCGCCCTTATGTTTGGTTTCCAGTAAGCTGATAACAATAGCTATTGGTAAAAATTATTTAACCTCTTTTCTGTTTAAACGTTTTTATTGACTTTTTTTACATTGGTTCGTCATTTCGCTCATAACTATATTCCAAGAGTTAAAACAAATCTTTAGCATGAATAAAAACTGGGATGGGTTTCCAATTAGTTTTACCACTTAGCTATGTGTGAGGTTTCAAATTTGTAGCAGAATAGGAAATCCGTTTTGGTAAATATCTCACTTCAGTCGTTAGTTTCAGCTTATTTAATGCCTAGTCATAAATTTTCTACCACTGATTAAGTATTAAGTCCGTAACTCAATGCAAAGCAACTCAAAAATTGATCTATCATTCAAACTGCTTAGCTTTTTCTAAATATTTGGCTCCGTTCGTCCCCTCATTAAAGTTTTTAATGTTTAGCAGTGTCAATACACATTTTTCATTTCGTATTCAGAAAATTATAATTCATATTCAGAAAATTGATTTCATATTCAGAATGTTAAGTTTCTAAAATTCAGAAAGTTTTAATTATATTGAGATTTAGAAAATTGCAATTTATATTTAGCATTAAATTTCATATTCAGAAAGCTACATATCATTTTCAGAAAATTACAATTCATATTTAGAAAACTAAATTAATACTTAGAACTTCCATTTGGCATTCATTCATTTCTGAATATTATTTGTAAATTTTCTGCATTTGAATTGCAATTTTTAAATATTAAATAGAGATTGAATTGCTTTTTGATTATTAAATGGAATTTTGAATATAAAATGGAGTTCTAAATATGAATTGCAACTTTCTGATATGAACTTTAACTTTCTGAAAATGATATGAAAATTCTGAATATGAATTGTAACTTTCTGAGTATAAATTAGAAGTTCGTGAATATCAATCGCAGCTTTTTGAGCATGAAATGTAGTTCTGAATATGAATTATGACATTCTGAATAACAAGTCGAAATTCAGAATATAAAATGAAAATTCTGAATAAGAGTTGTAACTTTCTGAATATAAGTTGGATTTTTATGAATAACAATTGCAGCTTTCTGAATATGAAAAAAAGTTCTGAATATGAATTACAACTTTCTGAATATCGAATACAAATTCTGAATATAAATTGTAATTTTACGTATATTAAATTGACATTCTGAATACAAGTTGTAACCTTCCGAATATTAAATGTAATTTCACGAATATGAATTGGGACTTTCTGAATATAATGTGAAAAAGGTGAATTTCCTCAACTATATTTTAAATTGCAATTCTCTAGCTCAGCGGAAATTACTTAAGAAACAATCACAAGATTCTCAATATGGTAAACATTTTTTAATTATTAATTGAAAATGTTAAGGTTAATATTTCAACGAAAAGTTAGTTCAAAACCAATAGCAACATTATCTTTGCATGTTAAGATTTTTTTAAAGATAATCAAGTACCTCGATGCATGCCCCATTTAAAAGAATTTTTATGCTAGTATAACAGTTTCATAGAACTGTAAGTTATGGTTAAGGTTAAGGTTTCTAGATAATCCGTAAGTTACTTAAAACCGATTGTGGAGTTCCGAAGAGCATTTTAAATAATGAGATCGCTGCTCCACTGAGCAAAAGCTCTTTTTCTGTCGCACTGTCAAATCGTGCGAATTTTAATTCAAAATTTTCGCCTGTGGCGCTTTTGTAAAATTTTGCAGATTATTGCGAATAAAATCGAATGGTAAAAAAAATTTATAATTTATTTAATAATTTGGGAAAAATTTAAACAACGGGAAATACTGTGAGTGATGTATCTGACGCCGGCCAAATTTAAATTTTTTTTTGATTTTAATAATTTAATATTAAAATCAAAAAAAATTTAAATTTGGCCGACGTCAGATACATCACTCACAGTATTTTCGTATGGTCTAACAATTGTAAACAAATTCACAGTTTTATTACTACTTGCTCATTTTTTCGTATCCGCCGTTATTTAGTCACAAAGCATACCAAAGTAAATATACATTAGCTCTTTTTCAAGTTTGGAATTTATGTTATTGAAGTTAATTCCCTTTCCGGAGAGAACTAATGTTAATTGGCGTAGGTTTTATTGATACTTTTATTAAATGTCCTATTGTAAATGCATACATGAAACATCGAAATTTGAGGCATGATTTGGAGGCATGTATTATGCATGCCAGTATAAATGCTCGTTTACTTCTTTTTAACATGTGTAGTTTTTAAAGGAGCATGCAAACTCTATTACATCCTTTGTACTACTTCTGTATGCATATGGTTTTTATAATGCTGAATGCATACAAAAGCAATAGCAAAATATGTATATTTTATATGTACGAAATCATTATCCCTGTACTAACCAATATGAATTTATGCTACTTAAATAATAACAAGTAAGGAAGGTTAAGTTCGGGTGTAACCGAACATTACATACTCAGTTGAGAGCTATGGTGACAACATAAGGGAAAATCACCATGTAGGAAAATGAACCTAGGGTAACCCTGGAATGTGTTGTTTGTACGATATGGGTATCAAATTAAAGGTATTAATGAGAGTTTTAAAAGGGAGTGGTGGTAGTTGTATATGTGAAGGCTTTTTCCAGATCGCGACCAAAATGTGGACCAGGGTGACCCAGAACATCATCTGTTGGATACCGCTAATTTATTTATATATGTAATACCTGCCAAGATTTTAAGGGTTTTTTATTTCGCCCTGCGGAACTTTTTCATTTTCTTCTACTTAATATGGTAGGTGTCACAACCATTTTATAAAGTTTTTTCTAAAGTTATATTTCGTGTCAATAAACCAATTCAATTACCTCACCATGTTTCATCCCTTTTTTCGTATTTGGTATAGAATTATGGCATTTTTTTCATTTTTCGTAATTTTCGATATCGAAAAAGTGGGCGTGGTCATTGTCGGATTTCGTTAATTTTTCATACCAAAATAAAGTGAGTTCAAGTAAGTACGTGAACTGAGTTTAGTAAAGATATATCGATTTTTGCTCAAGTTATCATGTTAACGGCCATGCGGAAGACGAACGACAGTGTATAAAAACTGGGCGTGGCATTAACCGATTTCGCCCGTTTTCACAGAAAACAGTTAACATCATAAAATCTATGCCCCTACCAAATTTCAAAAGGATTGGTTAATTTTTGTTCGACTTATGGCGTTAAAAGTATCCTAGACAAATTAAATGAAAAAGGGCGGAGCCACGCCCATTTTGAAATTTTCTTTTATTTTTGTATTTTGTTGCACCATGTCATTACTGGAGTTGAATGTTGAAATAATTTACTTATATACTGTTAAGATATTAAATTTTTTGTTAAAATTTTACTTAAAAAAAAATTTTTTTTAAATGTGGGCGTGGCCCTTCTCCGATTTTGCTAATTTTTATTAGGCGTACATATAGTAATAGGAGTAACGTCCCTGCCAAATTTCATCACGATATCTTCAACGACTGACAAATTACAGCTTGCAAAACTTTTAAATTACCTTCTTTTAAAAGTGGGCGGTGCCACGTCCATTGTCCAAAATTTTACTAATTTTCTACTCTACGTCATAAATTCAACTTATCTACCAAGTTTCGTCGCTTTATCTGTCTTTGGTAATGAATTATCGCACTTTTTCGGTTTTACGAAATTTTCGATATCGAAAAAGTGGGCGTGGTTATAGTCCGATATTGTTCATTTTAAATAGCGATCTGAGGTGAGTGCTCAGGAACATACATACCAAATTTCATCAAGATACCTCAAAATTTACTCAAGTTATCGTGTTAACGGCCATGCGGAAGGACAGACGGACGACTGTGTATAAAAACTGGGCGTGGCATCAACCGATTTCGCCCGTTTTCACAGAAAACAGTTAACATCATAAAACCTATGCCCCTACCAAATTTCAAAAGGATTGGTTAATTTTTGTTCGACTTATGGCGTTAAAAGTATCCTAGACAAATTAAATGAAAAAGGGCGGAGCCACGCCCATTTTGAAATTTTCTTTTATTTTTGTATTTTGTTGTTCCATGTCATTAGTGGAGTTGAATGTTGACATAATTTACTTATATACTGTTAAGATATAAAATTTTTTGTTAAAATTTTACTTTAAAAAAATTTTTTTTTTTAAAAGTGGGCGTGATCTTTCTCCGATTTTGCTAATTTTTATTAGGCATACATATAGTAATAGGAGTAACGTCCCTGCCAAATTTCATCATGATATCTTCAATGACTGACAAATTACAGCTTGCAAAAATTTTAAATTACCTTCTTTTAAAAGTGGGCGGTGCCACGCCCGTTGTCCAAAATTTTACTAATTTTCTATTCTGCGTCATAAGCTCAACTCATCTACCAAGTTTCGTCGCTTTATCTGTCTTTGGTAATGAATTATCGCACTTTTTCTGTTTTACGAAATTTTCGATATCGAAAAAGTGGGCGTGGTTATAGTCCGATATCGTTGATTTTAAATAGCGATCTGAGATGAGTGCTCAGGAACCTACATACCAAATTTCATCAAGTTACCTCAAAATTTACCCAAGTTATCGTGTTAACGGACGGACGGACGGACGGACGGACGGACATGGCTCAATCAAATTTTTTTTCGATCCTGATTATTTTGATATATGGAAGTCTATATCTATCTCGATTCCTTTATATATGTACAACCAACCGTTATCCAATCAAACTTAATATACTCTGTGAGCTCTGCTCAACTGAGTATAAAAATAACAAAAAAATTGATATCATGAGATATGAGGCAACTTGTATTTTAACTCAATAAGTATGCCATGATGATTCCCCGTTAGGTGAATAAGCCGTTCGAACAAAATTATAATTTATTATTGAGATGTAAAGGTCGGTAGTCCGTGCCGGTACTTGTAAAGCGCGCGTCATATGAAAGTATAATTTGAGTTTGTGCCGTGTTCTAACATAGTAAACCAAAAATTAGCTGCAGAACTTACTAAAACTTCATTGACTGTTTCTATAAATTTTTGCATTTAGTGTTTTTGAGAAATGCGCAGAACTGAAGAAATTCGGAAATTAATTGTAGAAGACAGTAAAAAGGGAGAGACATATGCAAAAATTGCTGAAAAATATTCTATTTCGATCGGAGGGGCCAAAAAGATTTTTGAAAACTTCAAGAAGCGGAAAACATGTAAGACTCAGTATGGAGGAGTTCAGAAGGCCAAAATCACGATACACGTTGAGCGCCTCATGAGAAGAAAAGTTACAAGCAACCCATAATTTTGAACGGGGGAGCTAATCGAGGTTTGAATCTGAATGTTTCCACCACTACAGTGCAGAGAACATTACGTGCATCTGGCTTGAAACACTATGTCGCCAAAAAACGACCCCTGATTTCGAGTATAAATAGGAAAAAAAGACTGACTTTTTGCAAAGCAGTATGTAAGTGTGTCAAACACATTTTGGCACAAAGTGATTTGGTTCGATGGGTCAAAATTCGAGCTGAAGAATTCAAAAAAACGTAAACGAGTGTGGTGCAAACCTTGTGATCGCTTAAAGCCTCAGTGTATACAATCAACGGTGAAACATGGAGGCGGCTCTCTCATGGTTTGGGGTTGTTTCTCAAAATTTTGCGTAGGTGATCTAGTAAAAATCGATGGTTGTATGACGCGGGCTTCTTATGTTGACGTTCTTAGTGAAAATTTGGCAATAAGTGCGACAAAAATGAATTTGCGGTCGTTTATCTTGAAACAAGATAACGACCCAAAACACACTTCTCGACTTGCTACTCGCTTTCTTGAAGAAAATGCCATAGAAAAACTCAACTGGCCAGCTCAATCGCCAGATTAAAATCCAATTGAGCATTTATGGTCAATTTTGGACTCAAAAATACCAAAAAGCAGCCGAACCAACTTGGAGTGGTTTTTCTTAGAGATGAAGCGTCAATGGGCTAATATTCCATCGAAAGTGTTAGAGAATTTGGTTCGAAGTATGCCAAAACGTCTCCGTGCAGTTATTCAGAGCAAAGGTGGAAATACCGATTACTAAATTTAATTTAAAGTAAAGCATTTTGTTTGTTTTGCACTTTTATACTTTCATTTGCCGCGCTTTGTATTAGAATTCCTATGGTAGAGTTAAAAAAAATCCTATTTTTCGTTCGATACTTCAAAAAATACATATTCCTATGTTTTTTTTTTATCCATGTATTATGATAATATTGTAATAATTGTTATTTAAATATTTCAATAAATTTGCACTGAAATAACTACTGTGAAATTTATACTTTCACTTGATGCCTAGTGCAGGTTGAAGACATAATAACAATGTACTTGCCTTAATTAAAAGTAATACTACAAATTATTTACGAAAGTTCTGCCTTAAGTAAATATAAAAAACTCTTTATGTTATGTCATTATCAGCATTTGTGTTGCATGCTGACTGTGCTGATTGCACCTAATTAACGACAATTTCGGTAAAAAATTTTGTTTGCGCCAAACTGAAAAGGTGCCCTCTACAAACACAGCGGCAAAACTAGTGCCAGTTTATAGTTTATGAAGAGTTTGCTGCCAAAACTATTTTTGCTTGTCCTTAATAAGCTCAAAAAATAAATTATCTCAACATCGTTGGCCATGAGCTCATTTTGGACGCACTAAGTATGTAAAATTTGTGTGCTTTACTGGTCTTTGTTTTTTATCAATTTGTTGGTTACAAAGGCGTGGTTGCTTACTATCGTTGTGTTGTGCCTTTTCCGCTTCATTGGTATTCTTTGCTTGCCTGCTTGTAATTTGATATGTTCTCGGTGGCATTAATTAAAATTTACGCGATTGCAGCTCATTGCTTCGTTACAATGCGGTTGACTGCCAGTTCGTATCAGTTAATTATGGGTAACATCAAGTTGTAAGTAAGTAACTAAGAGCTGGCGTAAATACTAATATACTTATATACATATGTATATAGCGTGTGTGTGGCATCAAAATTTAATCAGCTTAAATGCAAGGTAAACAATTTTCGTTGTATACTCAGCTGGCTCGTGTGGTCCCTTTAGGATGTGCTGAATATATTTATATGTGTCCTGACTATATAGTATTCACTTAATGTGTCGTTGGTTTCATTTACTGTAACCGTTATAGTTTTTGTTGTGTTGTTGTATTAGTTTTGCTTTCGCAATAGCGCAAAAAGCGTTGGAAAAAAGCTAAATACCACCACCGCACATCAATGTGTTAAATTATTGCGAAAATAATAATTTTTTCCAAGGAGTGAGACCTACTCAAAACAACGTTTCAACTCATTGTGGCTTCTAAAACTTTTCTGGGCCCGTATCGTATCTTAAGATTCCATTCTACACTTCTTCAATTTATAAATATGAAACTGCCAAACTATTTATACCAATAATGACAAATTATAAATCCAACTAGTACGCGAAGTCTCTAGTTCACATATATCGTTATTTGAACTCACCATTGCACTATTGTCTGGCGACCGGGGTTTGCTGGCCAAAATTCGTTTTCTAAAGTACCCGATATCAATTTTTTTTATACCCTCACAAAAATAATACTTTATGCTAAGAAAGTGCATACTTAGTTTTTTCTTTAAATATTTGGCAGTAAAGATTTCAGCTGTCAAATTTCGCATTTCGAAAAAAAACATTGTTTTAATATTTCCTTTTCAGCTTCCTCGTATTTAAAAGTTTAATAATTCCTCTGATAGTGCATATATTTAAAAAAAAGTGAATGCAGGTCAATAAGAAAGGTAAGTGTTTGCGATTAAAGGGAAAAATAATTACTATTGATTGTTAGATAAAAAATAAAATCCCTTTCAAAAAGGGCTCTAATTTTAATGAAAATACTCCTAGTTAAGGAGAGCTATAAAAAAAAGTCTGAGGTTGTCTGACATAAAACTTCTTTGAGCATAAAATGCATTCAATTTTGAGTTTGAGGGCGGACTATTACGTTGCCCTTTTTTGAGTTTTTTTGAATAAAAGCCCTTTCCCTTAGAAAACATCTACGTGCGTGTTCCGTGCTTTTCGATGTTTGGAAGGAAGCAGTGAAAAATGACAAGAAGAAACCGCTGTTTTCAACTTTCTGTTAAAAAACATAATTAAAGAAAGTACAACTGAAGACTATGACAAATACCTGAAGGAAAAATCAAGACTAATATGCCTGTAAATGCGTGAAAGATGGGAGAAATATTATAGAAAGCCCGAATATTTTTTAAGGAAAAACGCTGAACGGCTTCAAATGGAAGCTATAATAAAAAACCTAAATCTTTTCTTTAAGCCCCATATCAAAAATGGGCGGCAAACCACTTGTTTTCAATGAAAAATTAGACCGATCCCAAAGAAGACAGGCTGCGAAGCTAGCAGAAAGTCAAGAAAACAACCTAGGTTTAATGCTTCGTGCTCCTTCTGTGGCTGCGGTAAAAAGAAGTAATGTTGATTTAGCTCCTACTTTGAGGGCACTTTGTCAAAATCCGAAAAGTGTTTCCGAACTCAGAAAAGTTGTTGAAAATAAATTTAACTAAGTCTATAACTAACTAAAATATATCATCGCAATTGAACACTTCGCTCCTTGCTACCACGTTTACACCTTTATGTTTAAAAGTGCAGCTGGAAATATTTTAGGGTGCAATCGAACACCACAATCCACTAGGTTCTGCCGACCACTAAAACTAGAATATATAAAAGAAACAAGAGAGGTTACCTTGAATGAAGATAAAAATATTAAAAAAGGAAATCGAAGAAATGGAATCCCTCCTAATTACAATAGATGCTCAGAAAAAACTCCAAATAAATTTCAAGTTTTATTTGACAGCAATTGATGGAAAAGTTTTAAATATATTAACTGAAACTAAGTCAACTCAAACTTGTCCGATATGCAGCGCAACTCCAAAAGACTTTTTAAAAATAACAGACCCCTCGTCAGGTAAATTCAAACCAAATCCTGGCAGTTTACGATATGGAATAAGTCCCTTACATTGCTGGATAAGGTTTTTTGAATTCGTTGTTCATCTTAGTTATAAAAAAGATGTAAAAAAGTGGCAAATTCACAGTGAAGCAGATAAGGCATAGTTGGAGAAAACAAAAAGAAAATTCAATACTTGTTTTGGAAAAAACTTGGACTGCATGTTCATAAACCAAAAGTTGGAGGGTTTGGAAACACAAGCGATGGGAACACAATACGACGCGCTTTTTTGAATAGCGAAATACCGACAACTACCGTACACAAAGCAATTATTCACTAGAAACAAATTATTAAGAGCGTGATACCACCAGTCGGATATTTTGGGGAAGATGCATCAGAGTGTAGACACAAACTTTATAAATTCAATAAGCTGCACCATGCTCGCAAAAACAGAGTTAGTAACCTTGGAGACGTATTTTTCAGAGCCTTGGATACGCCAGATCCACTGATTTCGAGCGTAAGTCTTTCCAGACGCATCAAGAGAGGCACGTATGCAACTTCCAGCAGAAGTAAGATCCTAGCTGAGCAGTGCGGATTGCTACTTACCAAGTAATGAAGATGAGCAAAACGAAGAGTGGCGCGATCTAGAGAATTTCGATATCGATCCAAGCTTCGATGCACTTTTATATAGTTTACAGTTAGAAAATGAGATACAGAAACTCATTTAAAATGGTACAGCATTATTTTGCTACTATAACTACTATTTTTCTTTGTAATATGTTTGTACTTTTAAATAAATTAAAGATAAATATTATAAATTAATATAATATAATAAAATTAAATATAAGACAGTGTTATTATTTTTACTAGGAAACTAATGGCTGTACTTTAAACGATTTAAGTTAATGGTTAACAGAAAACATCGAAAACATCAGGTTGGTCTCTTTTATCGTTCTGTGTTCTTTGAAAATAACTTGTAAATTAAAAAAAAAAAAAAACAAGTAAGGAAGGATAAGTTCGGGTGTAACCGAACATTACATACTCAGTTGAGAGCTATGGAGACAAAATAAGGGAAAATCACCATGTAGGAAAATGAACCTAGGGTAACCCTGGAATGTGTTGTTTGTACGATATGGGTATCAAATGAAAGATGTTTATGAGCATTTTAAAAGAGAGTGGGCCTTAGTTCTATGGGTGGACGCCTTTTCGAGATATCGCCATAAAGGTGGACCAGGGGTGACCCTAGAATTTGTTTGTACGATATGGGTATCAAATGAAAGGAGTTAATGAGTATTTTAAAAGGGAGTGGGCCTTAGTTTTACAGGTGGGCGCCTTTTCGAGATATCGCCATAAAGGTGGACCAGGGATGACTCTAGAATGCGTTTATACAATATAGGTATCAATAGAAAGGTGTTAATGAGTATTTTAAAAGGGAGTGGGCCTTAGTTCTATGGGTGGACGCCTTTTCGAGATATCGCCATAAAGGTGGACCAGGGGTGACTCTATAATGCGTTTGTACAATATGGATATCAAATCAAAGGTGTTAATGAGTATTTTAAAAGGGAGTGGGCCTTAGCTCAATAGGTGGACGCCTTTTCGGGATATCGTTATAAAGGTGGACCAGGGTTGACTCTGGAATGCGTTTGTACATTATGAGTATCAAACGAAAGGTGATAATGAGTATTTTAAAAGGGAGTAGGCCTGAGTTCTATAGGTGGACGCCTTTTCGATATATCGCCATAAAGGTGGACCAGGGGTGACTCTGTAATGTGTTTGTACAATATGGGTGTCAAATTAAAGGTATTAATAAGGGTTTTAAAAGGGAGTTGTGGTAGTTGTATATGTGAAGGCGTTTTCGAGATTTCGACCAAAATGTGGACAAGGGTGACCCAGAACATCATCTGTCGGGTACCGCTAATTTATTTATATATGTAATACCACGAACAGTATTCCTGCCATGATTCCAAGGGCTTTCGATTTCGCCCTGCAGAACTTTTTCATTTTCTTCTACTTAATATGGTAGGTGTCACACCCATTTTACAAAGTTTTTTTCTAAAGTTATATTTTGCGTCAATAAACCAATGCAATTACCATGTTTCATACCTTTTTTGGTATTTGGTATAGAATTATGGCATTTTTTTCATTTTTCGTAATTTTCGATATCGAAAAAGTGGGCGTGGTCATAGTCGGATTTCGGCCATTTTTTATACCAATACAAAGTGTGTTCAGATAATTATGTGAACTGAGTTTAGTAAAGATATATCGATTTTTGCTCAAGTTATCATGTTAACGGCCGAGCGGAAGGACAGACGACCTACTGTGTATAAAAACGGGGCGCGGCTTCAACCGATTTCGCCCTTTTTCACAGAAAACAGTTATCGTCCTAGAATCTAAGCGCCTACCAAATTTCACAAATATTCACAAATATTTGTTCGACTTTTGGCATTAAAAGTATCCTAGACAAGTCAAATGAAAAAGGGCGGAGCCACGCCGATTTTGAAATTATCTTTTGTTTATGTATTTTGTTGCACCATATCATTACTGGAGTTGAATGTTGACATAATTTACTTATATACTGTAAAGATATTAAATTTTTTGTAAAAATTTCACTTTAAAAACATTTTTTTTTAAGTGGGCGTGGTCGTTCTCCGATGCTGCTAATTTTTATTAACCATACATATAGTAATACAAGTAACGTTCCTGCTAAATTTCATCATGATATCTTCAACGACTGCCAAATTACAGCTTGCAAAACTTCTAAATTACCTTCTTTTAAAAGTGGACGGTTCCACGCCCATTGTCCAAAATTTTACTTATTTTCTATTCTTCGTCATATGTTCCACCCACCTACCAAGTTCCATCGCTTTGTCTGTCTTTGGTAATGAATTATCGCACTTTTTCGATTTTTCGAAATTTTCGATATCGAAAAAGGGGGCGTGGTTATAGTCCGATATCGTTCATTTTAAACAGCAATCGAAGATGAGTGCCCAGGAACCTAATTGCCAAATTTTTTCAAGATACCTCAAAATTTACTCAAGTTATCGTGTTAACGGACGAACGAACGGGCGGACGGACATGGCTGAATCAAATTTTTTTTTCGATACTGATGATTTTGATATATGGAAGTCTATATCTATCTCGATTCCTTTATACCTGTACAACCAACCGTTATCCAATCAAAGTTAATATACTCTGTGAGCTCTGCTCAACTGAGTATAAAAAATTCGAATCACCCTAATGTAGTTGGGTGAAAGATGAAATTCTGACATAATATTCGTGATCACATATGTCGAAAACCCTGGCTTTATACAAAATTTTGAATAAAACGGATATATTAATAAAATTGGTCGCCATATTGGATCCGCCATTTTGAATATTAAAATCATGACACCAGATTCGAAATTAAAAGCCTCGAAACCCCATGTATACCAATTTTCAAAACAATCGGATAACTCCCAGAGTTTTGGCCAGCAAACAGTGCTCGCCAGACTATAGTGCATTGCAAAGCTATTTTGATTTAATATTTGAGTGAAAACTTGATTTCGTTACGAATCGTAACACGATACTTATTAGTTCTGATTCCATTGAGGCTTTATTGCATTCTGATTGCATTATATGTAATGTTCCAATTTGTCCCTGATTTCGATTTCGTTACGGTTACTTTCGTTTGGGTTTCGGTCTTCAAAATAAACTTCGGTTTTTTAAGGTTTCTTTGCAGTTATCTTAGAGTATCTGTTTTGTTCTAGTTTCCTTATTGCTGATGCTTTCGTTTCCTTTCGTTTAGGTTTCTGTTTTCTTTTGGTTTCGATTTCATGTCGTATGTCGTTTCGGTGTCATTTCGGAATTGTTCTGGTTTCGGTTGCAGATTTTTTCCATTTTGATTTTATTTCGATTAGTTTCGTTTGGGTTTCGGTTTTCAAAATAAGTTTCCGTATCTTTAAGGTTTCATTGCAGTTATTATAGAATGACTGCTTTGTTCCTCTCTACATTTGTTTGGGATTCGTCTTGCGGTGGTTCCGGCTGCATTTAGAATTTGTTTTTATTTTATTCCTTTTTTGTTTGTTTTCGGTTTTGTTTGCGTTTTCGTGTCGATTTACTTTCGTGATTTTTGGTTGTTTTTTGTTTTCGTTACAATTTTGTCTTGAGTTTGAGTTTTTAATCCGGTTTCGTCTCACTGTCATTCCGGTTTCAATGATGATTTTGGTTTGTTCCATTTTTGGTTTCATCCCTTGTTTATTTCGTTTTTGTTACATTTTCGTTGCGGTTTCCAAAAAAGGAAACTTAATCAACAAGTTTGCCTATGGGCAGGCATATTTAGCTGTCAAAAGTTGATGAAAGAATTGCAGCTTTAATAAGCGTACCACATTGATTTCCAAAATAAAGGCATTCGTTCTGTATTGCGAACGTTAGTTCAGACGAACGAATCGTCTCGAAGCGATTTCGTATAGCAATTTTTGATATATTGCCTTGTTGTTGTTGTTGTTGTAGCGATAAGGACACCCCCCAAATGCCTTGGGAAGTGTTATTTATGTTGATGGTCCTTTGCCGGATGCAGATCCGGTACGTTTCGGTAACAAGCGGAAACAAGTCGGGAACGATTTGGTATGACCACATGAAACCTTCTAGGCTATCCTGCCCTCCCACCTCCTGTTTATGAAACAGAATTCGCCACGGATAGATGAGGTTGACAATTGGGTTGGAGAAGATATATATTGCACTGGCAACCCTTGAGACAGCCATACCTACCGCGGGTGTTTTATAAGCTTCCTAACCCGCTGGGGTGTCATAATTTAACACAGTGCAAATACACTAGGGATTCGTACCTGAGACGAAACGAACAGTCGCTTTGCTTACATTTGAGCATGTTCAAAATCTGGCATCAAGCCATTCCTTGGTCTTTAGAAATTAATTGCTGTTCCGTTTTCAAATTATTTGGTCCTTATAAGAAACCGAACCTGCTGGGTCGGGTTCCGTGCTTTTACTTATAATTTTTCTACAGCTTTAATTGCTTAAGGTTATGGTTGAAGTTTAGTTTAATTTCTTCTTTTCCCATGTACATATATATGCACACGCATATGTTAGTTTACACCATTACCATATGTTATGTTCCAAAGATTCATCCAATAACACCGTTAACCGCTCCCTTCGCTGATCCTAAATAGCCACAATTATTAGTTCATTTAAGAAATTTGCTATTTCACTATGACCAGTGTAGCATTTGTAGCATTTTTATTGTTATAATTTATTTATGTACATATATTTATGTATATGACTATTTATGTCTCACTAACTTATTTTTATAGGCCAAATAAATATGCATGTTTATGGGTTTGGAAGTGATTGCTATCTCTCAATCCATATTTACCGCAAACTTTGAAGCTTGCGAGTAATCAGCTAATAAAATGCTTTAGTTTTTTGCATTCCGTTTTATAGGGCACCTCAAGCTACGAGCTTGAAGGAAAATATATTTTTATACTGAAAAAATACTACCGAAATACTGAGATATTTAATACTTAGTGGCTTATTTTGTATACCTTCTAAGATTGATTTATTGCACAAAGGACATTAGTTATGGTCTTTTCTTATTTAATTATTAGCATTTAATAAATCATAAATATAAAATGTATTTACAGAATCCTAATTCGAAAATATCGTTTTTGCCAACAACGTAAGGCGCAAAGGGTCCATTGCAGTCTCACCTTCAAATATTGCGGTAAGTACCAAAAAAACTATTATTATTCTCGGTTCTTATAAAGTTTTTTGCCCCCATATTTAAAATGTTCCGAGCTGCAGATCAAATATAGTTGACATACTTGAAGGATCATTGAAATATTGAAGATCTTGACTGAGGTAAAATTTCTAAGATTTACTTTAGGGAGCCCATATATCTTAAAAGCTCATGTTATAAATAATTATTTCACTGTGTAGCATTAACATTTTTTTATGTGGGAAAGCTTATCCTCGACGTTATTAATTTATAAATTTATATGAAAGTGTAAGCTTTTTGAAAATACGATCGTATAAGCCTTGAAAACCAACCAAGGTGTTAAGCGCTTCTCGCTATGGGGTACAAACAGATGTATAACCTAAGCTAAGCGGACCGCTTTATTTATAATGTGAAAGTATGTGCCAATTCTGTAACAAGTTTTTTAACAAACACAAAAGGTTAAAAAAATTGATGCGTGTACTTTGTACGCGCACGAGAAGTTATACTTCTTTGTCATCATTAAATAATAGTTTTTAAATGCATGCACATAACTAATTACAATAAGATAATAGAAGGACTAAAAAAAGATAGTCAACAAAGTCAATCAAGTTCAGTTTAAATTTGAAAAATTTAATTACTAAACCATGCTGTATTTGTTTGTCATCATAAATACATGTCTCGATATACATATGCCTCGGGATAGTAAAATATCTCGAAGAAAGATTTGATGGCTCTTGAAATATTCGGAAGAAAGTTTCCTCGGAAGGTGTGAGGTCACTCCCCTGACATCAAAGGTGGGAGTCAATAGATGTTTATTGATGAGTTGAAAGAAAGACATGATTACTATGCCGCGGAAAAAAGTTCAAAGGCAGGGTCATGCTATGCGAATAAACTGCTTGATTCAATCAAAAATTTCTAACGAAATCTTAGTTTTCACCATCAGAAGAAGGGAAAAGCCTCCTTAGTCGATTTACATAGCTGCCGTTTGTCCTCTTGTGATAGTTGTGCGGCTTTGTAAACAAATCTTGGCCTTTCATGTTCAAAATATATTTATTTTTTTATCGCACTGTGTTATTGGGGCATATGTGGTTATATATGTACGTACCTAGAAAAGATAAATCTTAATTTTATTTAATAGTTTACACGCTTTTAGTATATGTCTCGCAAGGTATGAATTTTTATATGCAAGGAAAAAAAAAAAGACTTCATTAACGCTAAACGACATTTGGCGCGCACTTCACCTTCACCTTCCAGACCACGCTGGCAGTTACGTTATGGTAATGTGACAAAAACCTGACATTGCCAAAGCGAAAATGTGAAGAAGAAACTAAGTGCTCACATTTCACAATTTCACACCGAGAACCGTTTTGTGGCAAGTGCCATTGCCACACTCAGAACGTTGTTGTTATTCAAGGACTTGCAACAGTTACATAGTACAATTATTACAAGAGCGCTATGCAAAGGCTGGGGTCCCAGTCAATACACCAACACACATGTACACACATATCTACTTTCAAAAGGCAGTCTAACATCATTTGTATGTGCGCAAGTGGGTGTGTGTGTCTGTGCTTAGACTCGTGAGGCGCACATAATTTTAAAGTGAGTTATTTAAGCCAACTTGACTTTTAAGTGGGCAATTAAGCATGCAGTATCATTCAAAACATAACAAGAACCCCAACAACAGCGCATAACAGTTTGTCTAATGGTACAAATCTACAAGCTCATTTATGTACACATGTTATATTTACATATCTACATACCTTTCATGCCATTTTGAAGCTAATTTTTTTCGCGAATAACTTGCATTGTGTGCACTCAAGCAGTGCAATTGTGTTAGTCACTGTGTTATTGAGCTAATAGAGAAGGCACGTAGAATAGAGTTGGAAAACTATCGATAGCACTATCGATACTATCGATGGTTTAACACTATCGAGACTATCGATGGTCCAAATATACTATCGATAGTCAACATTTGACTCTCGTCGATAGTTTCACCACGAAAAAATTCGTAAAAATCAAATTTTTTTTGTCCCAAACCTTTTTCATTTTATTTCCGTGATGGCAGCACTTAAAACAGCTGTTTATATTTGAAGCGTTGGTAAAAGTAAATTGTATATCTTGTTATTATTATCAACTACCTGTAAATTACTTGTGTTTTACAAAGGAAATAAGTTATCATGGATAGGTTTTTGACAAAAAAATCGAGAGGTAAGTTTTATTTTAATTACGTAAAACTGGTGCAAAGCACAAAAAAACAATTTCTTTTATTTGGAACTTGTTCACAAAGTCGGGAGGCAAAAAACTGGCCAAATATTTAAATTGTGGAAATGAATATAAAACAAGCGGCAATACGTCTAATCTTAAATACCACTTGAATCGTGTACATCCAGAGCTCAACAAAAAGACTCCGCCTGATGAGGATATAATGGACCTAACACCAAGTACCAGTTCAAGCAGTGCGCGTTCCAGCATGAAATCATTGCCTCATCACTTTAAAAGAGCAATTGAATATGATTCAAATTCGCATAGAAAGAGGGATTTGAACCGTGGTCTAATCGAAATGATTGTGACAGATTTACAACCTTTTTCTCTGGCTCAGGATTCTGGATTTAAAAAATGTGTGCAATTGCTTGACCCAAGGTATGTTGTACCTAGCAAGACCACACTAAAAAATATTCACTTGAAGGAAATGTATGCAAAGGCAATTCAAAGCTATTTGATGTTTTGTCTAACATGAAATATGTCAGTATTACATGCGATGCTTGGACGTCGTGTGCTAATGAACATTATCTCAGTGTAAATTGTCATTTTATAGACGAGGACATGTTATTGCGATCAGCCATACTTTCGACGAACAAACTTGAAGATGCCACAAATCAAAATGCAGAAAATATGGCTATATCGCTACGAAAACTTTTTAATGAGTGGGGTATTATGGAAAAAATATCCTGCCTTGTAACAGATAATGCTCGAAGCATGATCAAAAAATATAAAATTTTAAACATTAAACGGGATGCATGCTTCGCACATAGTTTAAATTTGGTGGCAAAAATGCGCTAGAAAATCCCAATAATTCTGTATCACAAGTTATTGCAAGGTGCAAAGACATTGTTGGATTTTTCAAACGAAGTTCAAATGCGAATGGAAAGTTCAAAAAAGCTCAATATGATGAACGGTTGTCTCTCATCCGAGATGTACCAACTAGATGGAATCGTACATATTTAATGATCAACATAATTTTGAAAACCAAAGAAACTATTTCAAAGGTTTTAATGGCGATCGCGAAGGCTCCACCTATGCTCTCTAGATAAGAAATCATGGTATTGGAAGAGGTTGACAAATTGTTGGGCATATTTCTAGAGGAAACGGAACAAGTTTGTGGGAGTAATTACGTGACAATTTCACTGTGTATACCTATTGTGTTTGCTTTGCATCAGAAACTTCAAGCTGCTGACATGTTAACTGAAGCGGGAAATCATTTGCGGTCAAATTTAATAGAATTAATGGAAAACTACTAATCCCCATATGAGGAAGCAAAGGAAACTAACATTGCAACGATAATTGACCCAAGGTTCAAGAAAAAAGGCTTTCGTTTTTCCGTCAATGCTGACTTCGCCATTGAATTTCTCAAAACTGATGAAGTTTTTATACAGTCGAATGGTAACATGAGACCAGTAGCATATATTAAAAACACTGCCCAAAATTCATCTTTTTTTGATTTTTTGCAAGACCGTCTTGCTGACAAAACTGTTCAAAATGAAAACATTATTGATGTGTGGAAAAAGCAGTTCTTAGATAAACCGAACTCCCCATCAAATACAAATCCATTAGAGTTTTGAAGGTAAATACTTATACATGCAGCTTTTATTAAAATAAATTTAACTTAACATAAAATTTGTTTATAATAGCAAAACTCTCCTTCATTTTGCGAACCTTTAGTAAGGCCGGCTTAATTGTGTCAAACCGCCCAGCAGCTTTAAAATCCACAAATGTTGATGCATTAATTTTTTTAAATAAAAATCTTTGGCTTTTGAAATGAAATACAGATTTATGTTTATTTTAAAAATCCGAGAATTTAAACTACCGATAGTTTTTTGAAGACTATCGCTACTATCGATGGTATTACACTTGACTATCGGAAACTATCGATGGTGCCGACTATCGATAGTTTTCCAGCTCTAACGTAGAAGTATGCATGTGTGTGCACCATGGCGTTTACGTAATGAATATATTATGTACTCAAATTCTGTCCAGGGAGAGAGAGTGTTCTTCAGCGATTTACCGCACAGGGATGACGAACCCGATCCCGCTATCGATGATGATGGAATTAATGTCCCCCCACCCGATCATGACGAAGTCAGACTAGTAGTAACCAGTTTGAAAAACAACAAGGCCGCAGGCGCTGACGGATTGCCTGCGGAGCTGTTCAAATACGGCGGCGAGGAGTTGGTAAGGCGCATGCATAAGCTTCTTTACAAAATATGGTCGGACGAGTGCATGGCCGACGATTGGAATCTAAGTGTTCTTTGCCCAGTCCACAAGAAAGGAGATACTGCAAACTCCGCCAACTATTGCGGCATCAGTCTTCTCAATATCGCATATAAGGTCCTGTCAAGCATATGTGCGAATGACTGAAGCCCACCGTGAATCGGCTGATTGAACCTTATCAATGTGCCTTCAGACATGGTAAATCCACCATCGACCAGATTTTCACAAGGCGCCAAACCCACGAAAAAAGAATAGACACACATCACCTCTTCGTCGATTTTAAAGCCGTCTTCGACAGCACGAAATTTGGTTTCCTCGGAAAACGTATACGGCTGTGCCAAATGACGTAGAGCAACACCATCAGCTCAGTCAGAATTGGGAAAGACCTCCCCGAGCCGTTCGAAACTAAACGAAGTTTCAGACAGGGTGACCCCCTATCGTGGGATTTCTTTAAACTTATGCTGGAGAAAATTATAATCGCTGCAGAACTTAACCGATCCCGAGCCATATTCTATAAAAGCGTGCAATTACTGGCATATGCTGGTGACATTGATATCATCGGCCTAAATACCCGCGACGTTATTTCTGCTTACTCCAAACTGGAAAAAGAAGCGGTAAATATGGGTTTGATGGTGAATGAGGACAAAACGAAGTACCTGCTGTCATTAGGCAAATAGTCAGTGCATTTGCGCCTTGGCAACCACGCTACTGTTGGCAGCCATAATTTCGAAATAGTAAAATACTTCTTTTATTTGGGAACCAGCATCAAAACTAACAACAAATTCAGCTCTGAAATCCAGCGAAGAATCACTCTTGCCAATAAATACTACTTTGGACTAGGTAGGCAATTGAATAGTACAGTCCTCTCTCGGCAAATCTACAAGTCACTTATCGTACCCGTCCTGCTATATGGGGCAGAAGCATGGACCATGACAACATCGGATGAAGCGGCTCTTGGAGTCTTCGAGAGAAAATTTCTTCGAAAGATTTGTGGACCTCTACGCGTTGGCGACGGCGAGTACCGAAGGAGATTTAACGATGAGCTGTACGAGCTCTATGCAGACATCAACATAGTCCAGCTAATTAAAACACAGCGGCTGCGCTGGCTAGGCCATGTTATGCGAATGAAAGCTGACACTCCGGCCAAGAAAGTTTTTCTATCTGAACCCGCTTATGCAAGCACAGGTAGAGGGCGGCCCCCTCTCCGCTGGAAGGACCAGGTGGAAAACGATTTAATCTCCCTTGGTGTGACCAATTGGCGCCGGTTGGCAGAGAGAAGAACCGACTGGAATGCCATAACCGTTCAAACGGTTAAGTGCCTATTAAGTAAGTAAGTACGCAAATTCTTTTATAAAAGAATCTTAGAATGTGTATGTTTTAACTAACCTCGAAGGTTTAATGTGGTCATGTTAATCGTTCCCGGGATAGTTGGGCTAGTACCTTTATGGTGCTTTTTTACTGGAACGTACCGGATATCCGGCAAATGATCACCAACAACGATAATCACTCCCCAAAACCTTCGTTAATACAACAACAAAGACATATAATTTTTAGGATTCTCCGAAATTGCCCTCTGAAGGACTTAGGCATGTTACTTATGAGTGTGTAAGTTGCTTCTCATTGTAATAACGTACTATCTTGGATCTATATCAAAGTGTGGGGAAAGCAGGCATACTCAAAATCAAAGCTCCTTAAAAGCCCAACTAATGATGTTTGAACTAGTTAAAATCTAGTAACTATTGAACTAGTACCTATTTGGTACTTAAGTATATTTCTGAACCAAACTTTGCTATTGCCAGTCACTGATTCCCCTACAGGGTTTACGCAGTGTACTCATTTCGCGTAGTTGCCATATTTTGGAAGATATTTAATTATATGATCTAATGCAATCACTAAAATATAAACAAATACGTCACGAAAATGTATAGAAGGCATTTTTATAAATATACCTAACAAAGAACCACCAGCGACTAGCTTGAAAAAACATTGAGTAAATTGCCAAAGCTTAAAAATAATTAATAAAAACTATTTGCTCTTAGTCAACATAAAATCTCGCTGTTATTATTGTAGGGATAAAGACACTCCCTGAATGATGTATATATATTGGAATTGTATTGGATCAACAAAACAAAATAAGACACTCTCTGAAGGTAATGGGGAGTGCCAATGATGCTTATAGTCATTTGCCGGCTATAGATTCGGTATGTTCTGGTAACAAGCAAAAATGATATTTAACCTCTTAGGTGATTATCATATAATCGATCAAGATATCGGCCGTTGTAATAAGGTATATATATTTGCCCACCAAACAATGTATAGCTGTCTACTTCTACAATTCGAAACTTCCTATAAATATTATTGTTTATCTTTATGACGCATTCATTTATGACATGGCCAAAGTATGGAGCCTGCTAGTGTGGTTCGAGGCCACTATTTGGAATATCTTTAGGCAAAGGCCGAAAGGCGATAATTGGAGAAAAAGTTTGAAGCGCGCAGTGCGATGGAATGCCGAGTTGTTAAATCTCTGCTTCCAGAACCATTTCAAAGATCTTTTGCTCATCAGCTTATTACTTTTCTCATCTTGCACTTTGTATAGAACATGGCCTTATACTTGATTAATCAAACCATCTTTTTCGTGCTACCCGAACTGAGTTTATTTATGCGCATTTACATAGCGCGCATCATTTATTTTTATTTCTAAGCCAAATAGTTATTTAAGTCCATTGATCACTCAGCACTGTGTATAATTAATTTGTTAAATTTAAAAGTTATAAAAATTACTCAAACTCCTCGAATAACCTTGAATTGAATCTAGATAGTTTTCATGCAATGAGCAGTGCCTCAATCCTCTTTGATCAAATGATTTTCGAAAGTCTGCCAACACATTAAGAAGCTCTTCTTAGGACTTGTTCCATTCCGCTCCATGTGTATCGACTTAAGTACCTTTCGGAATTAAAAAAAAAATAAAAATTATATGGTTTGTTACATATTTTGAGCGTCTGAAGTACTTAACGATTATACCTTGGGATAATATTTTTATATTTTGACAACTCCGCTGCAAACTCCAACTTTCACGCATTATTTGGCACGGATGGATAAGGGGCAGATTTGTATGCATAAGGAATAAAAGAAAAGCAAACATTTTATTTTGGATTGCGGTTTGATTTTTTTTTCACCTGCTTTTGTGGAGATACTACACGTTTTAGTAAAAAGGTGTATGCCAAAATTTGAATTTTTTGAGATTTTATTATAACCCGAACTGGCCGGCTAAGGCCGATAAGTCTGTGCTCAGTCATTGAGAACACTCCAAAGTTCGCTTTCAACTAAGAGCTTACTTCTTTTGACTTTTATTTTAAAACTGGTGGAACTTACATCATTTCTGTCCAATCTTAACAGAATTTGCAAGCGGATACATTTTTCTTAGGAATATTTTTATGGCGAAAAAAGAACTAGTACCAGTGCTTAACACACCACTGCCGTACTGCGACTCTGCATAAGAAAACGTGTTCTTGAGTACTCTATGATACTGTTACTAATATTAGCAACAATAAGGGGTACTGCCATCTCTAAGCCGATGCTAAGCAGTGATTGCGTGCACATCAATAAATCAATCATATATCTACATAAACGAATAAATCATTATGTCTACACATATGTACGTACACGCAGCAGAGAAGAGATGCACAAACACATGCAGATATCGTATCTGAGATGCTCCCGAAAGTATGCAATTGTAATTGCGGAAGTGTCGCTCACAAATACGCGAGCATATGAGAAGCTATATACGTGCATCTGTAGTTATAATTATATGGCGGTTATTCAGTAAATTCTGGAAGCGCCTAGAAGATTCCACGAGGAAATCACAGAGTATAAAATCACTAACGGTAGAGGCGCTACAAGAAGTTTTGTTTAAGACGCTATATGGCGAGCAATAGCAGTATTATTTATTGTGAAGTACTTTAATAAAGGCCTTTTTTGCATTATTCAATATTGGAGTTATTTATTCAACAGTTTAGTGATTCGAACTTAGAAGAAGATTGCAAATAAGAGGATTTGCAGCAAATTCGTTACAATTGGTGTCAGAAGTGGGATTGCTGAATAAATTCCAGAGGACAACAAGGACATGGCAAAGTTCAGTGAATTGAAGATCCAACAACTGAAGAAGGAGTTGGAGAGCCGTGGACTGAATACGACTGGCACTAAACTCGAACTTCAGGCACGACTACGAGAGGCAATGGAAGCAGAAGGCATTAACGTGGAAGCGTATGTCTTTCCTCATGATGGCGAGGAGACAACAAAAATTGGAGAGAAAAACGAAACATCGCAGACAGTTACCAGCACAGACTTGAACATGATATTGGCTGCAATAACTGATCAAACATCGACAGTGGCATCTTAGCTGGAATCGCACGAGACACGCTTAACATCCAAGACGGAGGCACAGGAGGCACACATTTAAGAAATGTTGTCACAAATGTCATCTCAACTGTCATCGCAAGAGACACGCATAACATCCAAGATAGAAAAACAACTAGAATCGCAGGAGAACCGTATAACAGCGAAGATTGAATCACAGGAGACACGTATCTCAGAAATATCATCAGAAATAACATCTAAAATTTACGCGCAAGAGGCGCGTATATCAGAAATGTCGACACAAATTTCAGCACAGGTATCATCGCAGATCTCTGCACAACTAGAATCGCGTATGGAAGAGAAACTAACGCAGTTTCAGGAAGGGTTCAGTGGCCGACAAGATAAAATGGAGGTCGAGATAGAGGCTTTAAAGGATCGTATTCAGGAGTTACAAATGTACCGTCCAATAACGTCAACGTCTACTCTGAAGGTAAAATCCCCAACGTTTGATGGTTCTGTTCCTTTCCAATTATTTAAGCTCCAATTTGAGAAGATGTCAGCAGCGAACAACTGGAATGCTGAAGATAAAGTTGCAGCCCTGTTCGTGGCATTGAAAGGGCCAGCAGCCGAAACGCTACAGACGATTCCCGAAGGAGAGCTGAACAACTACGAAGCATTGATGGCCGCTGTCGAGAGACGTTATGGAAGCGAGCATAGAAAACAGATATTTCAAATTGAGTTCCAAAACCGTCACCAAAGAGCGAATGAGACTTTGCAGGAGTTTGCCTCGGATGTTGAAAAATTGGCTCATCTCGCAAATGCGGACGCACCCGTGGAATACACCGAGAGGGTAAAAATCCAGAGTTTTAAAAATGGCATACGGGACGTGGAAACAAAGCGATCTCAAAAATTGGAAGAAGGTCAAACAATCTTACTGTCGGAGGACATGTTGATGGAAAGGAACGTTTACTGACTGTGGATACGGGTGCATCCCATTCCATCATTCGATCAGATTTAGTCAACAAGAAGATAAGACCATTGCTTGGAGCAAGATCACGTACATCGACGGGAGAGGACACCCAGGTAATTGGAGAAATATCATGCGAAGAAGCAATTGGGAACGTCACGGTACTACACAATTTTATAGTGGCAGAGATTGTTGATGAAATCCTAATTGGAGTGGACTTCTTAATCGACCAAGGCATCAAGATCCATATGTAAAACAAGACGATGCGATATAAGAACATGGATGTGGCACTTAATTTCGGCTATGAGAGAGGTTACAGCAGTAAACGAGTGAGGGTGGAAGAGAGTCAGCAAATACCACTAAAATACGAAGCAGTCATCTGGGCAAAGGTTGATGGAGATTGTGGGACAAACAAATTGTGGGTTGTAGAAGCAGCAAACACATCAGCACTGAATATACTTGTAGGAAAAACCCTGGCTATGACAAAATAAGATGGATGTATCCCGGTAAGAGTACTCAGTGAGTTCAAGTCACCACTCAAACTGACCAAAGGAGCTATTTTGGGAAAATGCTAAGAGGCTGACGTAGTTGTTGACTGTGAACAGCTCCAGGAATAAGTTTCATCTAGTAATACTGATCTTTCAAATAACATTACGGCATGGACGCAGGGGCTTGAGCAAGCCTATCAGAGTAAGGCAAAACAACTGCTCCTAAAGTACGCGAACATATTTGACCAAGATGGTTCCAAACCAGGCCGCACCAACGTTGTGAAACATCAAATTGACACTGGAGATGCGAGGTCGATCCGTCAAGCTCCACGTAGTGTTCCACTGGCGAAGCGGGAAGTTGTGAGCCAAATCATACAAGAAATGAGCGACAGCGGCGTCATCGAACCATCAGCTAGTCCATGGAGCTCACCGGTAGTACTTGTAAAGAAGAAGGATGGAAAACTGAGGTTTTGCGTGGACTACCGGAAGTTAAATGACGTTACGAAAAAGGATAGCTTCCCATTGCCAAGAATTGACGACACCCTGGACTCGCTATCGGGTACGAAATGGTTTTCCACACTAGACTTGAAAAGCGGCTACTGACAAGTTGATGTGAAGGACGAAGGCAAAGAGAAAACAGCCTTCAGTGTCGGTGATGGTCTTTGGCAATTTATAGTGATGTCATTTGGACTTTGTAATGCACCAGCTACGTTCGAGAGACTCATGTACCAGGTACTGAAAGGACTACATTGGAACACATGCTTGGTACACCTGGACGATATCATCGTATTGGGCAAGAACTTTGATGAAATTCTTAAGAACTTGGAGGAAGTTTTCCAGAAAATAGCTGGCGCTGGTCTGAAGTTAAGTCCCAAAAAGTGTGCGCTGTTTAAAAAGGAAGTAAATTATTTGGGTCACGAGGTAACGACAGAGGGCATCTACACTGCGAACGAAAAGAAAGAGGCTGTAAAGGATTGGCCAAGACCACAGAACCTACATGAATTTAGAAGTTTCCTTGGGCTGTGCACATATTACCGCCGATTTGTACCAAATTTTTCCAGCGTAGCCCATAGCCTCCGTGAGCTTTCAAGAAAAAAAAAAAAAACTTTTGAATGCAAGAAGGAGCAAGAAGTGGCTTTCCAAACATTGAAGGAGCGTTTGTGCACTGCCCCAATGTTAGCATATCCGATTCCAGGAACAACATTTATTCTAGATACAGATGCGAGTGGATATTCTATAGGAAGAGTTTTGTCACAACTATTCGATGGACAGGAGAATGTAGTTGCATATTACAGCCGTTAAATTGGAAAATCAGAAAGGAGCTACTGCGTTACAGGGAGAGAGTTGTTGGCATTGGTTAAGTGCATTAAACATTTTCACAAATACCTCTACGGCCAGCGATTCCGCGTCAGGACAGATCACGCAGCGTTGAAATGGCTTCTGCAGTTCCGTAATCCAGAAGGAAATTGGCACGATGGATCGAGCGGCTACAATGCTATGACTTTTCCATTGAGGATCGGAATGGTAGTACCCATGGGAATGCCGATGCAATGTCACGAAGGCCATGTAGTTTGGAATGCAAGCACTGCTCAAAGGCCGAGGCTAAAGAAGACATTATAGATGTCCGGCTAATGACTATAACGTGTGCGGATGAATGGGACAAGGAACAACTAAGGAAGCGTCAGCTAGAAGATACAGATCTGTCACGTGTTATGCAAGGGCTCGAACGAAACGAAAGACCAAAAAAAGAGAGGAGATGTCAGCAGAGAGTCCCATTGCAAAGCCATATTGGGCACAATGGAACAGTTTAGAATTAATGTCCGGTTGCTTGCATCGAGTATGGGAGAGTGAGGATGGTCAACGCAAGAAGAAACTGATAGTTGTTCCCAGAAAGAGGATTCCTGACGTGCTCAGCGTGTTGCATAATGGTCCAAGCGGAGGTCATCTTGGAATCACGAAGACGCTCGAGAAGATTAAACAGAGATTCTATTGGGTTGGTTGCCGTCAGTCGGCCACTGAGTGGATAGCGAACTGCGAGATTTGCAGCAGAGCGAAAGGGCCCAAACCCGACGTCATGGCCATATAAAGCAATATAACTCAGGTGCGCCATTTGAAAGGTTCGCTATGGATGTCGCATGTCTATTTCCTACTAGCAACTGCGGAAGCAAATATGTATTGGTAGTTATGGATTATTTCAGCAAATAGCGAGAAGTATACCCAATCACAAATCAAGAAGCAGAAACAGTAGCAAAAGTGTTTTTAAACAATTGGGTTGCAAGGTATGGTGTACCAATAGAGTTACATTCTGACCAAGGCAGGATTTTCGAATCAGCTGTGTTCCAGGAAATGTGTAAATCATTGGGTATTCGAAAAACACGGATAAATGCGTTGCATCCTAAGTCCGATGGTATGGTGGAACGTTTCAATAGAACCTTGGAGGAGCATTTAAGGAAGGTAGTAGACAACATAAGGAGTGGCATACCCGCATACCATTATTCTTGATGGCTTACCGATCAGCAGTGCATGAGACAACGGGCCAAACCCCTGAAAAAGTAATTTTTGGCAATGACCTTCGACTGCCAGCTGATTTGAAGTTTGGCATAGATGCCGATGCGGAGAGAAATGTCAAGAAATCCACTGGTGTCTTAGAAGAAGAGCTGAGAGAGATACACGATCTTGTAAGACAACGAGCAAAGATTATGAGTGACAAGATGAAAGCCCGATACGATAAAGCAATTAATTCGGAAGGTTTTCAGGAAGGAGATTTGGTGCTGTTATACAACCCATAACGAAAAAAAGGTTTGTTCCTGAAATTGCAAAGTAGTAGGGAGGGCCCATGCAAAGTTATAAAACGGATCAACGATGTAGTGTACCGCATACAAACCATTGGCAAACCACGAACCAAAATGAAGGTAGTTCATTTGGAGAGACTAGCAGCGGTTAGATCGAGAGATTTGTCTGATCGGGAGGATCAGACTTAGGTGGAGGGCAGTGTTACGATTATTATCAACACTAAGGGGTACTGCCATCTCTAAGCCGATGCTTAGCAGTGATTGTATGCACATCCATAAATCAATCATGTATCTACATAAACGAATAAATCATTATGTCTACACATATCTTATCTGAGATGCTCTCAAAAGTATTCAATTGTAATTGTGGAAGTGTCGCTCACAAATATACGCATATGAGAAGCTATATACGTGCATCTGTCGTTATAATTTTGTGGCGGTAATTAAGTAAATTCTGGATGCGCCTAGAAGATGCCACGAGGAAATCACAGAGTATAAAAGCACCAACGGTAGAGGTGCTACAAGCAGTTTTGATTAAGACGCTATCTGGCGAGTAATAGCAGTATTATTTATTGTGAAGTAATTTAGTAAAGGCCATTTTTCCATTATTCAATATTGGAGTTATTTATTCAACAGTTTTGTGATTCGAACTTAGTAGAAGATTGCAAATAAGAGGATTTGCAGCAAATTCGTTTCAATACTTTTACTGGGCCTTGAACCTTGCGCCTGTAGTTTGGTAGATGAGGTTTCATACCGCGCGGCCACTCCATATATTTTATTTTTTATCCAATTTGTAACACAAGTAATTTCCAAATTTAGAGAAAAAAAGTCTGATCTCCTTTAAAAAATAATTAAATAAGTAGCTAGCGCAGTGTTACTCTGAGAAGACTTAGGCCGAGCTTCTCTGCCAAAATGCGATGTGGTCTTTTTTCATTATTTTCTTCAAATTAGCAGACGGGAGAAGCAAGGTAGTTGATTTTTCACTTTTTCATGGCAGAAATATACTTGAAGTGTTTGTCAAGCAAATGTCGAGCGGCCAACCCTTCTAGAAACTCCCCAATTTTCTTTTTACTTTTATTTAGCTTTAATATTTCTACTTAAGCACAACTATTTTTGAAACGAGTCTTGCATATTTAAAACCCACACTCCAAAACACCCAATTTGTTTCTTTAATTTGATGGCCGTAGCATATATTAATGATATTTCTCAGGAGTATGCGGTTTATACAAACACATGTTTGTCTCATTGTCATGTGTCTGCATGTGGGCGGGAATAACTGTCTCCATATGACAGCGCTGTCATATCACAGCCAAGTAAATTTGATTATTCAAATCTCAATTTCTACAGATTATGCCACTTAATTTAATACAACACATACTTAGTTGTATTTAAGCTTGTGAATGTACATACTTAAGAAGGAAATTTACAGTTATGAACATTTTTGTATATACATATATGTTTTATATAACTGCTTTTTATGTTGTCTTCATTACAAACTATTTCGTAACTACTCATTTGAGTCTTTGCCTTTGTCTCTGACTCAATTTTACTTCATTGCCCACAAATGCTAAAAATTTATATATTTAGCCACATAAAAAATATATGAGTACTTGTTATTCCAGGTAAGGTTAAAAGTGAAAACACTTAATTCAGTCGCTTAACGCAGAAGCGCTCCTTTCTTAATATAATAGCTTAGACATACGGCTTGGTAACTTTGGAGTTAAAGAGATGTAATTTTGTTTTCTAACAGCAATAAAACAGATAAATGCCAAAAGTCTTAGATGTTACTTGCTGTTCTACGTTCAAGTGCACATCAAGATAGCAAAAGTGTTTTACTTCCGAATTTGGGGAAGTTTGTATAGAATTTTAATTAAGTTTAGTGGTATACTAACGCTGGCCCGCTTCCGAAAGATAACAGAGTACAACTATACGTGTGCTTATCACACAACCTATTTTTTGCAACTTATTAATAGTTTATACGAATCAAAAGAATTGGGCCCTAATCCCATGAATATGAAGAAAGGTTTCGTGTTATTATTGGTTTATTATTGAAAACAAAATTATCGTCGAGCTATTGGTTTGATACGCTTACCACACCGAAGATTCTAGGTTATCGCCTAGATCAAAGCAACACCAAAATTTTAGATACACGTTTTTTAATTAAAATAAAGCTTTTCTAAGCGGGGTCGCCCCTCAGCAGGGACTTGGAAAACACTCCGAGTATATTTCTGACATGAAACCCTTCTTCCGCCAATTGTTAGCAAAAATTCAAAACGAGCACGACGCAAATTGAAAGAAAAGCTCGGCCCAAAATCACTCCGGAGGTTATCGCGCTTTGTATTTATTTATTTAAACAACCAGATGAGTATTCGATATCAAATCGATAACAATTTCGAAAAACATCGAAAGAATCGAAAATTTGTTTGCTAACAAATCGATTACTTTTCGATAACAAGCCTCTCATTTCTCTTCGATAAGAAATCAAAATCTTTTGAAAACAAAAACACAAATTGATGAATTTTCGATTACTTTCCGATATTAAAATTGATAGTAAGTCAATAAAATTTGTTTAATAAAAAAATAAATAAATGTAAGGCGCGATAACTTCCGAAGAGATCTAAGGCCGAGCTTCTCTTCCAATCTGCGTCATGCTCCTCTTGATTTTCCCTACAAATTGGCCGGACGGGACCTACATGTTTTATGCCGACTCCGAACGGCATCTGCAAGGCAGATGAGTTTTCACTGAGAGCTTTTCATGGCAGAAATACAATCGGAGCGCTTGCCAGACACTGCCGAGGGGCGACCCCGCTTAGAAAAATTTTCTTCTAATTGAAAAATCTTATTTCTAAAATTTTGATGTTGCTTTGCCCGGGAGTTGAACCCAGGGCATACGGTGTGATAGGCGGAGCACGCTACCATCACACCACGGTGTTACTCATCAATAACTAACCGTTATCGCTCGGATACCTGTGGGAATGGCGATAACCGATATGTGTTAACCGGTTAGCGTTATCCGATTAGCTTTAACCGGAAAATGAGATGCCGTTTTCTAGAATTATCAGCAGGATTTCGGATCCAAATAGACTCAGCACGGTAAAATATCCTCAGCTTCTTCGTGACATCGTCGTGTGAAAGTAGCCTCAAAGTCAAGACCATTTCCAAGAATTCAGGTTAACTAGATTATGCTTTACAGAGCTTATCTCTAGAAAGAAAAAGGTCGCCATTAGAATTCAGGAGAGACGATATATGTCTAGCTTCAAATGTAAAAGCATGTGGGCATATGGTGTGCACTCACGGGATTTTCCACTTCAGTTTAGGGCTGCTGAGCCATTGTAGCGTTCTTAAAGTGAAATAAAATAAAATAAATAAATACAAGGTGCGATAACCTCCGAAGAGACTGAAGGCCGAGCTTCTCTTCCGATGCGATTCACTCTTATATTCAAGCCGCGATAAAAGATTTCCACGGCTGCAACACGTCTTAGATAACTGAACTGGCTTCATCTTCTTTATAAGAAGACTCCCCTCAACCTTCAGAGTTTGTCGATGTTGATGAGTTTTTGCAGAATATTGATACATTGTGTTCCAGAAACTGGCACCATTAAAATACCACGCCAACCATCGGTAATGATGTGATATGGAAATGTTGAACTTTCTAGGTCATATAACACCCTTATTCCCTAGAAACTTGGGATCGCCAGAGCAAAGGCTGCTAGATTAATTCGATTCGCCACAGGTAAGTGAGGTTAAAAGTTGGGTTGGATAAGCTAGAAATTGCGTTAGTAAGCCCTTGAATAGATGTGCTACCCCTTTGGTCTTTAGAGCGGTAATACCGGGACTCAGTTCATCCTGCCCACACTGAACGAGATGAATGGCATTGACCCTCCACGAGATGTGTACATATACTGACTGCCGCCTGTTTTCTCAGACAAAGCTTATGTCAGATGTTTGCTGGAATACAAATATGAGATCTTCAAGCAAAACTGCCCACACATAAATGAGAAATAATCTCAGCCATCTCTCTTTATTCCCATCGATTAGAGCCGTGAATGAAGACAAAATAGGAGGAGTTAAGCAATTTCTTCGCAGATACCTCGCTTAGCCCAGGCTACGCATGAAATATCAGAACAGGACGCCTGTTAAATGTCCCGTATAACAACTTCTTTATAACTGGGAGACATTCTGCGTTACATGAGGTGAACAAATTGATTTAATTTGTCTTTGTTTTAAGAGAGAAGGGCTTAGACTCATTAATTGGTATAGCAATGGACCGGCAGTCTGAATGTTCCCCTCTGCTAAATAGGTTATAAGAAGTATAATCCATTTCAATCTCACCTAACCAAAAAGAGATTTGCTGAGATAATTGTTATGACCAGTGTTACTTTGATTAAAAACAACCATCTGAAATTGGGTAGAATTGTGAAAGTTGTTTAATGGATGTACGGGAAAGAGAAAATGATTTTGTTTAAGCAGATGGTGAAAAAATGTTGTTTATGATCAGATACTTAGGCCCACTTGCAGAACGGCAAGTAATTTTTTTCGCTCGGAGTTAGTTTAAAAAAAAGTGTCAAATATGTATGAGTTTAACCACCCATGTCAGGTATACTCTTAGTTAAAAAGTTAACTTGTCGTTCTGCAAGTTGGTCTTATAGATTCTGATTTTTACAAGTCGATAGAGGATTTTAGTTTTGAATCGCCTAATAAGTCCAAAGTAGAACTTGTTGGCCGGAAGTGACTCACCTACTTCTCGCTCATATCGTTTTCTCGAAAATGTTTCTGTAAGAGCAAAAGTTGATACCAACTAGAAAATCGTCAGCTGTATTTGGTGTAAGCAATCATTTACGAAAACCTTTTTCAATGATTCTGCCTGCGCATTTTTTGCTGTATTTGGGCGTGTTCCTTTCAAGATGAACTTGAAACATCGAATCAAATCCACATCAAAGACGTTGAAGCTATTTCTGATGTCGATCAATCGCATGTCCAAAGAGACCGGCGTATTTGTTGAACGATTTCAAGTCGGGCAAAAACTACCTTACTTGCACACCTCCTCTTAAAGTGACCAAGAATGAATCGATCAATGCATCAGCGCATTTTATACAAAAAAATCTGAAATACCAACTTCGAAATCCTAGCTTTGCAAATTCAAGTTTGGAGACTTGGGGTCGCTACAATAGTTAAGTTCAATCGGCCGGTCCGTAGGGATATCACATAAACTGATTAAGTGCGTAATGCTCCCAAAAATGGTAAATTTTCACGATTTTAACAGTCAAATTGTCGAAGAGATGTTAAAGCAAGCTTTGCAATAATGAGGATACAAATTCACCAATTACCGGGAACAAGCATGTTTATATTAGTTGCCCTGACAATGGAAGTATTTGCCATGAAAACATCCTTGTTGAATTTCTAATTGTAAAAAATCCTAACACCTGTCTATACCTTTAGCTGTACTGTTAACTTAAAAAGATCCACAAGTACCTGCAACACTTTCACTTGATGGTATTATATGCTAGAAAAACTGTAACAAATGCTGCAGAGTAGTTGGGTAATTAGAAAATGTTATGATAACCCCAATTTCTAATCGTCAAACTCACACAAATTAATATAACATAGAAAAACCTACATTTAAACGTGACAAAGGAATTCGTTAAGCCAATGCCGTGCATTCAGCCTTATACTGAAAAAGTACCATATATATGACAAGTAAGGAAAGCTAAGTTCGGATGTAACCGAACATTACATACTCAGCTGAGAGCTATGGAGACAAAATAATGGAAAATCACCATTTAGCAAAATGAACCTAGGGTAACCATGGAATGTGTTTGTATGACATGGGTTTCAAATGAAAGGTGTTAATGAGTATTTTAAAAGGGAGTGGGCTTTAGTTCTATAGGTGAACGCCTTTTCGAGATATCACCATAAAGGTGGACCAGGGCTGCCTAGAATGCCTTTGTACGATATGGGTATAAAATCAAAGGTGTTAATGATTATTTAAAACGTAGTGGGCCCTAGTTCTATATTTGGACGCCTTTTCGAGATATAGCCATAAGCGTGGACCAGGGGTTACTCTAGAATATGTTTGTACGACATGGGTATCAAATTAAAGGTATTAATGAGGGTTTTAAAGGGGAGTGGCCCTTAGTTGTATATGTGAAGGCGTTTTCGAGAAATCGATGAAAATGTGGACCAGGGTCACCCAGAACATCATCTGTCGGGTACCGCTAATTTATTTGTATATGTAATACCATGAACAGTATTCCGGCCAAGATTCCAAAGTCGTTTGATTTCGCCCAGCAGAACTTTTTCATTTTCTTCTACTTAATGTGGTAGGTGTCACACCCATTTTACAAAGTTTTTTCTAAAGTTATATTTTTCGTCAATAAACCAATCCAATTACAATTTTTCATCTCTTTTCATATTTGGTATAGAATTATGGAATTTTTTTCATTTTTCGTAATTTTTCGATATCGGAAAAGTGGGCGTGATCATAGTCGGATTTCGGCCATTTTTTATACCAAGATAAAGTGAGTTCAGATAAGTACGTGAACTAAGTTTAGTAAAGATATACCGATTTTTGCTCAAGTTATCGTATTAACGGCCGAGCGGAAGGACAGAAGGTCGACTGTGTATAAAAACTGGGCGTGGCTTCAACCGATTTCGTCCATTTGCACAGAAAACTGTTATCGTCATAAAATCTAGGCCCCTACAAAATTTCACAAGGATTGGTAAATTTTTGTTCGACTTTTGGCATCAAAAGTATTCTAGACGAATTAAATGAAAAAGGGCGGATCCACGCCCATTTTGAAATTTTCTTTTAGTTTTGAATTTTGTTGCACCATATCATTACTGGAGTTGAATGGTGACATAATTTACTTATATATTGTAAATATATAAAATTTTTTGTTAAAATTTGACTTAAAAATTTTTTTTTTAAAGTGGGCGTGTTCGTCATCCGATTTTGCTAATTTTTATTTAGCATACAAATTTCATCATGATATCTTCAACGACTGCCAAATTACAGTTTGCAAAACTTTTAAATTGCCTTCTTTTAACAACTTCCTTGTCCAATGAGTCATATGTGACTCACAAGAACGTATTGAAATAAGTTCATGAGTCACATGCGACTCATTGCTTTATACAATTTAAAGACAGTTTCTTAGTATGAACGTGTCGTTATATATTTGTGAAGTCTATGTGAGTGTATATCAAAAGACCTAAACTTTAGGAAAATGAAAGAAAATTTCGAAATTTTTTTTCTGATACCTTTTTCTCATTTTCTTCTATTTTTGTATGTACTTCTAACTCCAATTAAACAACAAAGCACACTAATACACGCTTTTGGCATTTATATATCAATTTACCGTCATTGTGATTCGAAAACTTAAATTATTTCTTATGGTCCTATATGTTCACATGTGACTCATTGAACGTGGTAAACAAAATTGTTTTTGCTACGTTCAGGAGTCACATTTGAATCACAAAATAAAATAGCCAAAATAAGGTAAATATATGTCAAATTATTTATAAAAATAATATTTTATAATATATATTCATATTATTCAATTAAGCAATACAAAAAAATAATGGGCGTGGGGCATTCTCAAAGCGTTTTGTATGGGGGCAGAGAAGTTGTTAAAAGTGGGCGGTGCCACGCCCATTGTCCAAAATTTTACTAATTTTCTATTTTTCGTCATAAGGTCAACGCACCTACCAAGTTTAATCGCTTTATGCGTCTTTGGTAATGAATAATCGCACTTTTTCGGTTTTTCGAAATTTTCGATATCGAAAAAGTGGGCGTGGTTGTAGTCAGATTTCGTTCATTTTAAGCGATCTGATATGAGCGCCCAGGAATCTACATACCAAATTTCATCAAGATATCTCAAAATTTACTCAAGTTATCGAGTTTACGGACGGACGGACGGACGGACATGGCTAAATGAATTTCTTTTTTCACCCAGATCATTTTGATATATAGAAGTCTATATCTATCTCGATTAGTTTATGCCGTTACGGATTACCGTTATGCGAACAGAGTTAATATACTCTGTGAGCTCTGCTCAGTTGAGTATAAAAATGTGCACATAAACAAATGCGGATGTCCTTTTCTCCATATATCTACATATGTATGTATATATATAGTCAGTTAAATATTCAGTTAATATTCAAACATATGTACATATATTTTTATACGCTCACAACAGCAACATTCATAACATCATATTCCCACAACTTCATATTTCCACCAACAACAACAATCACCCAAGAAAAGGACACTTTTGTGCTTTTAGAATATTAATAGAATGTTGCATATTTTACGGCTATACGAACCTACAATAAAAGCTAAAAGCAAAGGTATGCAAAAGTTAAAGAAAGGATTTAAACGCATATGCTTTCGTTTTATAGTTGTAAAGAATCCATTTGATAAAAGGGCAAGTTATGTGAAGGCTAAAGTGTGGCACGGATGTCTGTTTTAGTAACTTCTGTGTGCACGGAGTTGCTTTAGATTTTCAACTTGTCGAATGACCTTTCTTTACTTTACGAATCATGCGTAAGGCGGTGACAGATTTCCGGCACAATATTCGAGGCGAAAAAGCGGTGTTTCTTTTTAATTGTCTGAGCGCATATGTATCTCAAAAATTAACACATTGAGGCAAGAAAATTCTTTGGTGAAGAGTCGACCTTCCTTACCTATATATATATATATATATACATATGTAAAACGTGGAAAGATGGCTTTAAGCTAGGGTCTGGTGGTACAACACAATGTACTTTATACCTAATAACAACTTTTATTTCAATAATATTAAAAAAGATTAGGTCAAATAAGCTGGTAATTCAGCTTTAATTTGTATATAGCGCATTAGAAGCTTGACGATCAATGTAAAGGCGCGACAACCTCCGAAGAGATTTTAGGCCGAAATTCTCTTCCAATTTGCTTTGTACGCCCTATAGTTTTTCCTATAAATTGCTGGGATGAGACGTACTTTTTTAATGCCGACCTCGACTGGTCGATGGTCAACTGGAACGATGCTTAACAGCTCATCTGATATCGGTTTAAGTCACCCGAGATGACTATACTAATGCACTATATTCGCGCTATATTCCTCCTATATAGGGCTTTCCTCAAACCATTAGCTTCACAGGAACATATTCTCTCTTCGGTCTACTTATTCACGTTTATAAATCCTCAACATATACATATTTTTATACTCTTCAAAGTACTCCACACAATTTGTCTCACCAACTTTTGAAGATTCCGCAGCTCTTATCTTACTTCCGGACTATTTGAGATAACATTCCGTTTCAACTTCTGGATAATTTTGAGACTATTTTAAAAGCATTTTAGGACTATTACTCTGGTATTATTTTAGCTACAATTTTAAAAATACTCTCCATAAATAGTTTCGAAATGACCCAGGTGTTTTCCTGGAATGCTATTAAAAAAATATCGAAAGGATCATGAAATTGTTTCAAATCGTCTCTGGAACAGCATCGAAATAATCTCGATAATAATCCCGAAGCGATCTTGTAACAAAATTAAAATGGTTTCGAAATGGTCCCAGAATGATCCATAAATTGTCCCAAAATTTTACATAAAATAGTTCCGAAATGATCCTGAAACTTTTTCGATTCGGTATCGAAATAGTTCCAGAAATAGATGTAGCAGTGTTTTCGAAATAATCCAGAAGCTGTGAATAAATTTTGCCTCAAATAATATCTAAGTGATCCTAGTCTCAAAATGGTTACGAGTGAGTCTATAGTTCCGAAAGTAATTCCGAAGTGATTCGGAAATGTTACTGTAACTCGCCGGAAATGGTCTTGTCATAAAGATATGAGATATATTAATCGCCCTAAAATTGTTCGAAATAGTTCGAAATAGTCTTAAAATTATTCCGAAAATATTCCAGGAGTAAGCATTAAATTAATATAAAATATGTTAATAAACGAAAAAAAACTAATAAAAACTTGCTTGTCTACTTGCCATACAAGAAAATATTTTTGGGACACCGGTGTCCCGTATACGCGAAAGAGTTAAGTGTTTCCAAAGTCAACCCGAAAGAGTCTTAAAATGGTCCAGGGAAATATAATACAATTCCTTTCCTTTCTAAATTTGTTCGAAGTCTGCCAATCCGTTGCGCATTGACACCTAGCTCCATAGAAGTTCATATGCCCACGTACATCGCACTTACTGGATGTCATGGTGTGTCTATCTCTAATGTAATGCTTTCGTATGTCATTTTCTTATGAAAAAAAGAAAAGAACATGTTTTACTGTCCTTTTTACAGGACATTTGTGTGTTTATAAGTCTGGCTTCTCTTTCTACCGCTAATTGTTCAAATATTCTTGACTACACCAAAAAGTCTGGCAATTGTAGCTTATACTTGTTTCATCTTTTTGTGTAGAAGCTGCGTAAACAAATTATTATAACCTTTTTTTGACTTGCAAACAAATTGTTTTTAGAGATTTTATTTAACAAATTCTGGAAATTAAAAACGATAGTAAAATAGCTATGTAGTTAAGAATACATGCTTTCAGCTAACCACATACCAAGCAGTTAAACATATACTAATTTGAATTGAATCAATTTTGCAAATTTTAAACGAAAGTATTAAAAAGCTTTTAACCTACAACCCTGTGCAGACATAGTTTGCAGACAACTAAACACTCAAAAAGTCATCAACCTATGCGTCGGCAAATCTAACTCAATCATACATATAAATCAAATTTCACTCGCCGTATGTACAACAGTACGAACATTAAAGTACACTCAAAAAACGATTATGCTACTTGAGTGGACCAGCCATTTATTTATTGTGAGTGTAGCAGCTTCTTGTGTTTAGACACACTAACAACTCTGCCCAGGCCTGAGACAAGAAACGTGTGCCACCAGATTGATAAACTGTGCGTAAAGTTAGAGAGTTTTTGTTATTGTTGCTTGTCAAAAGCAGACAGCCACTCAAAATGCTTTCGTCAACACCCACAAACTGTATTAAATGTCGCTTACCGAGTCAGCAAAGTCTATCCCTAAATCTTGGCGGACGAATTGTAGAGGTGCACACATACAAGCATAATTCTCAGAATACAAATACTTACCAATACTTCTATACTTACTTTGGTAAATAGCGAAAACATGTTTTGTGTAGGCAGGTTTTAAGAGGGCGTCAACATTACATTCTTTATTATATGATTGAGTTGGGCCAAATAATTGCTTAGTTTTTTAATATAATTTGGAGCTTTTAGGCCGATTTAATTAAATAAAACAAGTTTATTTTTTATTTCCAACGCGTTTCGACACATATTCGTGTCTCCGTCAGGGAATATTGTTTCAACCAGTGGTTTTCGTCACATTTCTTTAAAAATATAAGTACACATATTAGTAACGATCAAATATGAACATTAATTAAAAATCACACCGACATTTACTACATTAAATACCGTCTATTAACATTAAAAATAATATTGCACTTTTCACCTCCAGACATTGTATGTTATTGACCTGTAGTAAATGTCGGTGTGATTTTTAATTAATGTTCATATTTGATTGTTACTAATATGTGTACTTATATTTTTAAAGAAATGTGACGAAAACCACTGGTTGAAACAATATTCCCTGACGGAGACACGAAAATGTGTCGAAACGCGTTGGAAATAAAAAATAAACTTGTTTTATTTAATTAAATCGGCCTAAAAGCTTCAAATCCATATTAAACTATATTCTTTATTTCGTTGTCTTTTTTAATGTCTTTAAGCTGATACTCTTCACTTAGATCGTCTCTTCCAAGCGCGCAATAAATTTCGTATTGAAATAAAACATTTTCTTTTTTTTTTGATTTTTATGTATTTATATATATTTTTTATTTCAATATGATCTATTTTTATTTTATTTTATTTTTTCTTTCATATTTTTTGTTTTATATCTATGCTATAACGTACAACATTCGCTACATTTTGTAAATTTTTTTAATTTCTATATCAAGTTTTAGTTTCCAATTTCTTATATTTTGTTGACATAATTGAGTACCAAAACATTGTTGCACTTGAAATTAACTAAGATATACTGAAATTAAAACAGGTTTTCAAAATTCTTCTAAAATTATCTGTTTAACATTACTGGCGCTACTTTTAATTTATTTCAATGATATATTTTATTGTTCCAGAGCTCTGATTACTTAAATGGCCATAATTGCACAATAAGGCTTACCTTAACCTTAATAAGTCTTTCGATGACCTTAACAACCGCCAGGTAGATTAACATAACAAACTTCGATGACATGCAGTGGACTTAAAAAAGTTTCCTTATATTTTCGGGCGTCCACCATGAACTGCTTATTTGTTGTATATGATCTCAGTGAGTTACCGCTAACGTCTGTAATCCACTTTTGCCTACAAGAATCTAGCTTATCTACAAGCTGTTACCCTCAAATATTAGTGCAAACAAGGCCAGAAACTCTAGAGCAGGCTGCAGGTAGCCAGCGCAAAGTTACAAATCAAAATTTAGGCAAATAAGAGCATTTCCGTTATTATTTTCACGTGAAACTGGTCGTGTGACCTAGACTCTTAGTTCAGCGGTAACCCTTGCTATAGTACGACTCCTGATATATTATATATACATAAGCAGTTGTAAACCCGATGGAAAACTAGGTGGATGGGAGGAATGGCCCAGAAGGTTCAATGTGGTCATATTAAATCGTTCACGAGATAGTCGCGTTAGTAACTGAATGCTGCTTGTTACGTGAACCTACCGGATTTATATCCAAAACCTCCAGGGAGGGTAATAAGCTCTACAAATACAACAAAACCAACAAAACGATTGGAGCTAAAACGAATCGGATTTACATGTTTTTAATAAATAAGAGCAAAATTGTAAACGGCTTTGGTTACTAGGACATGGTTCTTAATTGCACTTCTTCAAAAAAAAACTCTCTCAATTGATATTCACGACAATTTCCAAGCCCATACTTTATTAGTGTCCTTGGTTAGTGGACAGCCACACGCAAAACTATCAGATTATGAATGCTTAACATTACGGAAGCTCTAAACACTACCGCGACAGCAGCACTCCATGACATTCTGCTCCTCCCGCCTGGAGTTCTAATGGCAAATAAAATAATTAAAAAAAAAAAAATTTTAGTTAAACGGTTTTATTGAAAACAATACTTACATGAAGTAATAATAATACTAAAAGCTATAAAATAATTAGGTAGGTCCTAGGTACTAATCATCATACTCCTCATCAATCTAGCGCGTTGAACAAACAATTAAATAAAAGCGTTACGCGTGCGAAATTTCTAAAAATGTGAGGCGTAGCACCATAATCTGATTAAGGTTCAGTTGGTCTTACTTCTGACTATCAATAGAAATTTAACGCGTCCCACGCTTTTGTTTGATTGTCAGATCAACGCCCTAGATTGATGAGGAGTGTGATGACTAGTACCTAGGACCTACCTAATTATTTTATAGCTTTTAGTATTATTATTACTTCATGTAATTATTGTTGTCCATAAAACCGTTTATCTTAAATTTTTTTTTAAATTATTTTATCTTCCAGTTTTTAGTCTTTATATAATTGCCTATTATTTCTCATTCTATTTAGTTCATTTAGTGAGTCATTATTACAAGGACTCACTCCTTACAATTTGTTACAATCAAAGTCCTCATTACATAATCCTTCCAAAGACTTTACTCGACTCTGCGCCACGTATGCTTGTCCCTCCTCGAACTCCAAAATATTTTGATGACACTTCTACCGGGCTGTATGTAATATTTGTTCCAAAAAAGAGCCAAATAGGATATCATAGGTCGCTTTCTATTCTTGTATGTATTATGTGTTCCAAATATGAGCCAAATCGGGCCGCAAATAAGATTTTAGAATATCCTGATCCTTGTGCCACCTAGCGGGGATTTTTTTCATAGGTCGCTTTTTATTCATGTATGTATTATGTGTTCCAAATATGGAAAGAAGAAATACGATTTTTTGAAATATTTTTATCCATGCGCCACCTATCGCACTTTTTTCTTATTATAGCATTTTCATCGCGTTCTGAACTAAGTTCCAAGTTTAAAGCTTGTAGCTTATCTGGAAGTTACCAAAAATTTCAATTATAAAATTCGTGCCGGCCAAACCGTTTAAAAGTATAGCATTAACAACTGGAAAAAGGCTTGTGGTCACGGGGCAGCTTGAGTGCAGGCCTTATGGTCATAGCAGATATTAAAGGCTGCTAGATCACTGTCAATGTCTTTCAGGCAAAAAAGTAGCCGTGAAGAAAGCAGCAGAAATTCTGGAGAGAGCGTGCCTATGCTGTAGAATTGATAGTCAGGCGACGATTAGGGCAATAATCTCAAAGAGTATTTCATCAAAATGTGACCTGGAATGCAAAGAAGCATTGCAGAGACTTCACTCTGGCTGGAGCATATAACTTAATTTGGTTCCCGGTCATAACGGGATAGAAGGTAACAAAAAGGCCGACGAGCTGGAAAGGAGAATGCAGCACTATATGAAACAACAAAAGACGCCCCAAACCATTTAGGAGAAATCAAAAGAACACAATAGATGCAGATGATCCATCAAGCAGAAAAGGCGTGAGCAAAAGCGCGGCGATGCAAAATTTCATTTGTTATGTGAACATCCTACGACATAAGGCAGAAAAATTTGCTCAAATCTCTAAAGAGAGAAGACTTGGGGCGCACGATTGACATCTTTTTCTGGCGTCACATTCCTATAAATTAGGCATCGGTAGTAATAGCCGTTGTAGGAAGTGCTAGCTGCAAAAAGAAACGATTGAGTATGTTCTGTGTTCGTGTTCTGCGCTCGGCAGTTCAAGGTTCCAGCAACGAAGAGTATCAGAGTTGGCAGATTTCCAAAACTTCTAGTGTTTCCCAAAACGATGGAGCAATTTTATAACGTACTGGTACCTAATGAGTGTCCCGGGTCCAACTTCTGAGCAAAATTACAAAAAAAATTTAGGAAAAGTTTTTTTTTAAATAAGTTCCTCGGAAGTGATTTGGTAAATGCTTCGAATGTATTTCTGCTATGAAAAGCTGAAAGTTCGTCTAGTCCACAAATACCTACCGTTCAGAGTTGGCATTAAACATGTTGAACTCCTTCCGCCAATTTGCGGAGAAAATTAAAACGACCACAACAAAAATTGGAAGAGAAGCTCGGCCTCAGTCTCCTCAGATGTAAATCACGGCAAGCATTTTTTGTTTTTTTTTTTTTTTTTTTTTTGTTTTTTAAAGCTTTGAACTCGAGTTCACTTGCATTCATACTGGTGTTATGGCAGATGTTTATATAAATAAATAAATAAATGTAAGGCGCGATAACCTCCGAAGAGATCTAAGGCCGAGCTTCTCTTGCAATTTGTGTCGTGCTCCTCTTGATTTTCCCTACAAATTGGCAGGATGGGACCTATATATTTCATGCCGATTCCGAACGGCATCTGCAAGGCAGATGAGTTTTCACTGAGAGCTTTTCAGATTTTTATATCCACACAGCAATTCTAAATTTTTCTCTTTAAAATTGCCTTTTTGGTGCTTTTCATTTTATACAAATTTGAGGCATAAATGCTATACGTTTTTCGATCCCAAGTAGTGTGGAATATTTTTAGGCTCCTTCAACGGAAGTTGATCAGTGACATTGGATTTTATAGCACTGCATTAAGAGCACTTCTTCCTTTGTTCATCTGACAAGGTTTTCTCAGATACTTCACCATTTATGATAAAAAGTGTGGAAATAAACAATTCGAAATCCTAAATTAGTGATATTTAAGTAGATATGTATGAACATACTTTAATATAAATTACTTTAATTACTTTAATTTAAATTATTAATAATAATTAATAATAATTTTCAGTAACATAATTACTTAATTCGGTGGTTAGCACCCACTTGTTTACATTCATTCCAGCAACTAATTAATATTCTACATTTTTTTGCATAAATGTTTACATACAAATATCTATTTATATTTACTCGTATTTATACGTATTAAAGCCTATAATGTTTTACATTCAACGCAGCTAACGCCTAGCAATTTTTTACTTAATTATATGATTAATTTTTTTCTATGTATATGTTGTATGTATATGCGATGTATGTTTGCTTATGTTAGTATTTATACAATTGTTTAACTTATGTGTTGTTTAAATATAGTGTGTATGTATGTGTTTTTTTTTTTTATATATTTACCTAATAATTTACTACTTTTAACCCCTGCTTGATTTTATGTATTAGTCTTTGTGCTTACATTCGTACAGATTGTATATACATTCTCATATTTTTGTTTATAATATAAGTATGTGTTTGTATCCTAAATATTTTCGTTTTATTTTTATTTTTATATATATTTAGTTATGAATAATTTATAATTTTGTTAAGCACAGCACTTAGGCTTGCTTCATTTGCTGTATTGTCCATGTTTTCGTAATCATCTGCAAACTGTGCTATCATCTCCGGCACATATAGAATGCGGTGAGGCAAGGAAAAGTTTACCATTTGAGCAGGCGCATAACTGAAAGACGCGATGTAAATGTTCACGACTTTGTGGCGCTCCCAGCGCTGGTGGTTGCGCGGTTCGAAGATTTGGCATGAGAATCTTTGAAGATTCCAATCGCAACTGCAGCAAATTTTTCAAAAGGGAAAGAAATGAGCAAACAACGAATAAAATAAAAAGGTTGTATAAATCAAATACAAATAGAAGATAGGCCTGTGACACACGTATAAAAACCGGTTAACTCATAACACGTTCAGGGATTTTTTTTAAGTGTTTGAATAAAAATTGTAAATTAAGTAAAACTGAGATGCGAATACAAAATTTGTGTTTAAAAGATTTCTAGAATTTGCCGAGTTTGGTTGGATGTCGGTTGCTACTTTGCACTATTCTAATTTTCGTTATTAATATTTTAAAGCCAAATTAAATTGTTGATATACCTTTCTATTTTAGACAGCATATTAGCTCAAAACTATTGCTGTGTGATTGTTGTTGATATGGCAGCGCCTCGTTTCATCTAACAGGTGCGATAACTGACTCACAAAATTGTCATCAATATCCTCAACGAGAATCTAAGGAATCTGGCTGTTTCAACAGGGTTTGATCAAAGAGATAAGGGTGTGTGATGTAAGCGATAGGTTTGCGGCACCATTTGCATTCTCACTTTTTGTTATTTTCGATTTGCATAGTAAAATTTTTTGCTTCGTATTTAAAAGACTTCGGAAGTGTGGTTTTGACGAAAGAATTCATACCATGAATGTAGAAAACCGGCACTTTTACCGTTGTGACCGCTCCAAGTACTAATGTATGGAAAACCAGGGGCTGGCAGCTAAATGAATAAATTTATGAGTACAGTTCGGGATTCAGGCGAATCCTGCTACAAAAATAAAGTAGCACACACATATTTAGCAGCCGAGGTTCTGGCGACCCCAAGTTCCTAAAGGAATAAGAATGTGGGGGCGGTATGGCCTAGAAGGTTTAACGATGTAATAATAAATCGTTCTCGAGATGGTCGGGTTAGTGCCTTAATGGTGCTTGTTATCGGAACGTACTGGATCTATATCCGGCAAAGAACTATGGACATCGGTAACGCTCCCCAAAACTTTCGGGGAGCGTCTTTATCGCTACAACAAAAACAACACAGGTGCAGGTCAGCAAGCTGCCTGCGTGCAGTAGAGGTGCGATTATAGTGACCCCTTCAGTGGGTCTAATAGCCAGCGTCTTCTACTTAACCTTAACGACATCTTTTTCAAAAAAAAAAAAAACAAGTCAGAACGAGCACAGAAGGAATATGAGCGAGATTTTGGACAAATCTCAAATAAAAAATACCTAAGTGATTCTCATAAAATGTTTCACTGTTATAAGATAGCTGCGATGATGACCCCATGATCTAAAGAATCTGTTGTATTGAATATATTTTATATATAAAACCAATCTTGACCAGAAAACCATGTATGCTATATACAAAAGCAGCGATGAAATTTTAAGCTTGAAGCTTTTAAAATGAGGAAGATATCGGTACTGAATGGGGAAATCAGTTGTTTTGTATATATGTATATTATATATAGGATCTGACTGTGGTGATTGTTTCAGACTTCTTGTATGATATATACGAAAGCTCAAGGTGAAACTTTAAGCTTCTGGTAAAGTTAGAATATGACAAAAAGCCCTCTTAAAGGAAATAGCGACTATATGGGAGATATATGTTTTAGTGGTTTGATCACTCGCCAAATTTCATAAAGGTATCTCAAAAATGAAGAGACGAAATTGGGTTCAAACAGACACACAGATATACGGATATGACTTAATCATCTCAGGTTGATGTGTCATAGATTTTATATTGAACCTTTTAACCGTTATCTATTCCACATCGAACTGATCAGTTGTCAATAACCAATTGATAATTCGCCTATAAAAAATTGGTAAAACTTCGATAACATATAGGTTATTTTTAGAAAAAAAGCTATAATAAATCGACGAGTTTTACGAGGCATGTCCATAATTTCTTCATAAAAAATTTATAAATTTTGATGACAAATAGATAAGTTTCCGATAACATTTTGATAACATATCGGTATCTTTTCGGCCACCGTGGTGTGATGGTAGCGTGCTCCGCCTATCACACCGTATGCCCTGGGTTCAACTCCCGGGCAAAGCAACATCAAAATTTTAGAAATAAGATTTTTCAATTAGAAGAAAATTTTTCTAAGCGGGGTCGCCCCTCGGCAGTGTCTGGCAAGCGCTCCGATTGTATTTCTGCCATGAAAAGCTCTCAGTGAAAACTCATCTGCCTTGCAGATGCCGTTCGGAGTCGGCATAAAACATGTAGGTCCCGTCCGGCCAATTTGTAGGGAAAAATCAAGAGGAGCACGACGCAAATTGGAAGAGAAGCTCGGCCTTAGATCTCTTCGGAGGTTATCGCGCCTTACATCGGTATCTTTTTAAACAAAGTTTGAAAAACTTGAACAGATACTCAACATCTTAGTTTTCATGCATGGATCCAAAGTAACCTTTCAAGTCAAGGAGGGTCAATCTTTATAGAATTTTCGGTCAAAACCATGTCTATTCGACGCCAGGCTTTTTTGCTATAATTATTACTAACCACGGGACCTTAAAAATATAGCTGTTTACACATAATATTGGCAAAGGGACCCCTAGAGCTCTTTTTATATACTTTGTTAAATTTTTATATAAATTTTTGTTTGTACTTACACTTCCATCAAGCGCACTTAGTCGCACATCTTTAAGCGCGTTTACTTCAATTGCTCCAGCACGTGATTGTAAATTTATGTCTTTTGCGGCAGTCAGTTCTAACTGGCGTGTTGGCGATTCTAATCTAAAAATATAAGATAAAAAAAAATTCAAAGAATTAAACATGTCACCAATTAACAATATTTTTTACAAAGTGTGTGTCATATCCCTCAAACATTCTGGGAGCGCTCATAATTTAGGAATCCGATACGAGTTTGAAATATGTGAAAAATATGAGCCTCAGGAATAACAAGTAAGAAAGGTTAAGTTCGGGTGTTACCGAACATTACATACTAAGTTGAGAGCTATGGTGACAAAATAAGGGAAAATAACTATGTAGGAAAATGAACCGAGGGAAACCCTGGAATGTGTTTGTATGACATGTGTATCAATTGAAAGGCATTAAAGAGTATTTTATGAGGGAGTGCGCCATAGTTCTATAGGTGGACGCCATTTAGAGATACAGCCATAAAGGTGGATCAGGGTTGATTCTAGAATGCGTTTGTACGATATGGGTATAAAAGAAAGGTGCTAATGAGTATTTTAAAAGGGAGTGGGCCTTAGTTCTATATGTAGCCGCCGTTTCGAAATATCGCCACAAAGGTGACCAGGGGTGACTCTATAATGTGTTTGTACGATATGGGTATCAAATTAAAAGTATTAATGAGGGTTTTAAAAGGGAGTGGTGGTTGTTGTATAGGTGGTCGCATTTTCCAGATATCGCCATAAAGGTGGACCAGGGGTGACCCTAGAATTTGTTTGTACAATATGGGTATCAAAAGAAAGGTGTTAATGATTATTTTAAAAGGGAGTAATCCCTAGTTCCATAGGTGGACGCCGTTTCGAGATATCGCCATAAAGGTGGAGCAGGGGTGACCCTAGAATTTGTTTGTACAATACGAGCATAAAAGGAAAGGTGCTAATGAGTATTTTAAAAGGGAGTGGGCCTTAGTTCTATATGTAGCCGCCGTTTCGAAATATCGCCACAAAGGTGACCAGGGGTGACTCTATAATGTGTTTGTACGATATGGGTATCAAATTAAAAGTATTAATGAGGGTTTTAAAAGGGAGTGGTGGTTGTTGTATAGGTGGTCGCATTTTCCAGATATCGCCATAAAGGTGGACCAGGGGTGACCCTAGAATTTGTTTGTACAATATGGGTATCAAAAGAAAGGTGTTAATGATTATTTTAAAAGGGAGTAATCCCTAGTTCCATAGGTGGACGCCGTTTCGAGATATCGCCATAAAGGTGGAGCAGGGGTGACCCTAGAATTTGTTTGTACAATATGGGTATCAAAAGAAAGGTGTTAATGAGTTTTTTTAAAGGGAGTAATCCTTAGTTCCATAAGTGGACGCCGTTTCGAGATATCGCCATAAAGGTGGGCCCGGGGTGACTCTAGAATTCGTTTGTGCAATATGGGTATCAAACGAAAGGAGTTAATGGGTATTTTAAAAGGGAGTGGGCCTTAGTTCTATAGGTGGACGCCTTTTCGAGGTATCGCAATAAAGGTGGACCAGGGGTGACTCTAGACTTTGTTTGTGCGATATGGGTATCAAATGAAAGGTGTTAATAAGTATTTTTAAAAGCGAGTGGGCCCTCGTTCTATAGGTGTTCGCCTTTTCGAGATATCGCCATAAAGGTGGACCAGAGGTGACTTTAGAATATGTTTGTACGATATGGGTATCAAATGAAAGGTTTTAATGAGTATTTTAAAAGGGCGTGGGGCTTAGTTCAATAGGTGGGTATCAAATGAAAGGTGTTAATGAGTATTTTAAAAGGGCGTGGGGCTTAGTTCTATAGGTGGACGCCTTTTCGAGATATCGCCATAAAGGTGGACCAGGGGTGACTCTAGAATGAGTTTGTACGATATGGGTATCAAATTAAAGGTATTAATGAGCGTTTTAAAAGGGAGTGGTGGTAGTTGTATATGTGAAGGCGTTTTCCACATAAATGTGGACCAGGGTGACCCAGAACATCATCTGTTGGATACCGCTAATTTATTTATATATGTAATACCTGCCACGATCTTAAGGGTTTTTTATTTCGCCCTGCAGAACTTTTTCATTTTCTTCTACTTAATATGGTAGGTGTCACAACCATTTTATAAAGTTTTTTCTAAAGTTATATTTCGCGTCAATAAAACAATCCAATTACCTTACCATGTTTCATCCCTTTTTTCGTATTTGGTATAGAATTATGGCATTTTTTTTCATTTTTCGTAATTTTCGATATCGAAAAAGTGGGCGTGGTCATAGTCTAATTTCGGCCATTTTTCATACCAAGATAAAGTGAGTTCAAGTAAGCACGTGAACTAAGTTCATTAAAAATATGTCGATTTTTGCTGAAGTTATCGTGTTAACGGCCATGCGGAAGGACAGTCGAACGACTGTGTATAAAAAATGGGCGTGGCATCAACCGATTCCGCTCATTTTCACAGAAAACAGTTAACGTCATAAAATCTATGCCCCTACCAAATTTCAAAAGGATTGGTTAATTTTTGTTCGACTTATGGCGTTAAAAGTATCCTAGACAAATTAAATGAAAAAGGGCGGAGCCACGCCCGTTTTGAAATTTTCTTTTATTTTTGTATTTTGTTGCACCACGTCATTACTGGAGTTGAATGTTGACATAATTTACTTATATACTGTAAAGATATTAAATTTTTTGTTAAAATTTTACTTAAAAAAATTTTTTTTTTTAAAAGTGGGCGTGGTCCTTCTCCGATTTTGCTAATTTTTATTAAGCGTACATATAGTAATAGGAGTAACGTTCCTGCCAAAGTTCATCATGATATCTTCAACGATTGCCAAATTACAGCTTGCAAAAGTTTTAAATTACCTTCTTTTAAAAGTGGGCGGTGCCATGCCCTTTGTCCAAAATTTTACTAATTTTCTATTTTGCGTCATAAGTTCAACTCATCTACCAAGTTTCGTCGCTTTATCGGTCTTTTGTAATGAATTATCGCACTTTTTCGGTTTTTCGAAATTTTCGATATCGAAAAAGTGGGCGTGATTATAGTCCGATATCGTTCATTTTAAATAGCGATCTGAGATGAGTGCTCAGGAACCTACATACCAAATTTCATCAAGATACCTCAAAATTTACTCAAGTTATCGTGTTAACGGACGGACGTACGGACGGACGGACGGACATGGCTCAATCAAATTTTTTTTCGATCCTGATTATTTTGATATATGGAAGTATATATCTATCTCGATTCCTTTATATATGTACAACCAACCGTTATCCAATCAAACTTAATATACTCTGTGAGCTCTGCTCAACTGAGTATAAAAATAAAGGAGTCTGTCATGACTCCGATATTTAAAAAATTGAGCCTTATGCCAAAAGTGTTCAGCAAACAGAGCAAGTTCAGAACAGATATTCAGATTTTATTTTGGAAACATTGTCATTCAAATAAAATTTTAATATATGTGACCCGGTCTATGAAAAGGTGGCTTATGACTCAAAAGAAATTGCGAAAAAGAGCTGTTGAAGATAAACAATGCATTTCTTCAGTTTCTTAGTAGAAGTAATTTTTTTTGAGTCATAAGCCACCTTTTCGTAGACCGGGTCACATATATATTACGTTCCATACTGTTACCTTTGCAAATTGGTATTGACGCTTTTTCTTTTAAGGATGCTTCGCTTAATCATTTCTTACTTATCCACATATTAACAACCTGAGTAAGTATTTTGGACTTGATTGCAAAAACAAATTGCTTCACCGGTTTACCCTGATTGGTATGTAGAGCCTTCGTATGTCTTCGTTTAGTGCTGGTAAGCCCCACATTTAAGTGGTTTCCATTTTATGTACACATATGGTGGAGACATGGTATGGGGTTGTATGTCGCCTGCTGAGATCGGAGAACTCGTATTTATAGAAAATACATTGGATAAGTATACCTACTTGAATATACTAAAAAAATAGTTGGCAAAAAGTACGCGAAAGCTAGGTATAGAATCTGATTTTCACTTTCAGCACAACAACGAGCCAAGCATACTACCGAAATTGTTCGTTTGTGGATCTTATGTGACACTCCCCACATCTTAAAAATACCACCAAAATCACCGGACTTAAAGCCCATAGAACATCTATGGGATGATTTTGACAGAACGATCTAAGAACGCCATATAACATCAAAAATATTACCAAAGGAGTTTATAAAGGAAGAATGGGGAAAAATCGGTCCTGATCTTACAAAAACATTGGTAGACCCAATGCCTAATCGGCTTGAAGAAGTCGTAAAGTCCGGAGGAAGACCAATCAAATATTAGAAACTAATATATTTCATTATTTTTATTAATTAATTGAATGTGAGGAACATTTTTGTCCACATAGTTTTGTACCTATTTTAATTTAATCGTATTTATTTAAAACATTGAAGGGTTGATTAAAAGCTTTTCAGTTCTATAACAAAGCTAGGACATTGTAATAACTAATAAGATTTGAATTAAAAATATTTCAATAAATTTGTGGGCGTGGCACATTATTAAAGAGCACGTACGTTAAGTGACGAACACTTTCGTCCATATGGTATATACTAGGGAGCTTTTTCCCCTACTCGCTACGCTCGCCAACCCCCACCCCATCTTCGCTATCTCCAGTGGGGCCCTTTCCTTTCCTTTCTTTTCCTTTCCTTTCCTTTCCTTTTCTTTCCTTTCTTTTCTTTCCTTTCATTTCTTTCCTTTCCTTTACCAACTTCTTTCTATAAATTAAAAAAAAAAAAAACAGTGCATACTACCGAAAGATCATACCACTGAAATAAAATATTCCCCGAAAAAAAAAAACTTTTTTATATAATAGAAGGATACCTTTCAGTAAGGCGTTCTGCATAGAATCAAAAATTCTCCCTGAACTGGTAATCTTAATACGTTATATAATGCATATGAAAAGAGTCATATAAAAAGTAAATTAAGAGCTGTTTATGAGCATAAAATGAGAGTGATTGGGCTTCTTTTTAGGGGGCTGATCGGACTCCTCTTCATTTGGAGGTCTTAAGTGAGCTCATAGCGAGTGTGAACGCTTTGATTTAGGTGTCTGTTTTGACATTTTTTAACTCCGTACAAAGAATAAAATTATCCTTTTATAAAAAAAAAAGGTCCAGCCAAAGATGACCAGGAAAATCCTTAAATATCACCAACACCCGTTTAAAGAACCTTCAATATTTGTTTCTGGTAAACATTTGATTTTATCTATGATATCTGCGAAAAATTTACTGTCGTTTAAATGTAGAAAAATCTGAAAGTAATCAATTTATTTTTTTCGTTCTCTTTAAAATAAAAAGAATATACATATGTACGAAAAGCAGAGCACATCGAATGCCTACTGTTTTTTCAGTGCTTTCAAAAAATATTTTCCTCATTTTTCACGCATTTAATTTGAAGCCAAATAAATAACTCAGAATTTATTGAATTGTACAACTGCTGCACTCGAGCATCCAAAATGTAATCTCGTAGTACATATCTACACCTGTAAATCAACTCAGTCAATTCGTAGCATAACACCAGTAGTCAACGAGTCAATATTTCCATTCACTTTAATTTCAAAACGGCCGGTGTAGGTCAGTAATTTTTTTTTGCATTCCTGAAAATATTACTTGTATGCATCCACAGTAAAAACTTCATATGTATCCATGCATGCGCCTTTGTTTGTGTATGTATTGTATGTGCAGTAGTGGAATTTCGGTGCAAATTGAGCCTATTTGTCTTTTGTGCCTTAAGCGTTTTTTAATATAGTCAACACTTGGTATGCACATAGACATGCGTGGATGTCCACAATATTCCATTTGTGCTTTGACTTCTGCTGTTGTCAGGGTTGGTAAGTTGCTACGGACGTAGTAGATTTTTTACATACAAAACATTTAAAAGATGCTACTGAACACCTTGTGACCAGTTTAATATTTAAAGGAAAATCAAAATTAACAAAAATTAGCTGGACTAAAAGTTTGTGAAGAAAAATGTATCTGTGAGATTTCACATGGTTACTCCCAAATCCGTCATATATCGACTGCTGAGGGGAATATTACCCTACAAATCTAAGAAAAATTTTGAAAAACATTTTTGTTTCTGTGAAGAACTACCTTTCTAACTGAGTATAGTGTCAATACGTTTTGAACTGAGATGGTGAATTTAGAGAGTTCGGTCTTAATTGGAAAATTTTCTGACATATAGCGTATTCGAACTGGTAGCTAAGATATGGTGAGCTTCCAGTAGTCGATATATAATATACATACCTTTGTAGCCAATGACGTAAAATAATAGAGGATGAAAGATTTTTTGATCATCATGGTTGTTATAAAATATATTACTATTATAAAAAAGTCCAAAAATGTTCTAGTGAAGGTCAGGTTGAACTAGCCGGTCCGTGAGTACCTCAGGTTACCTGAATCAGTCCGTAGTGCTCTAGATAAAAGATCGTATAAAAATTATACCTGAAAAGCAGGTTAGGTAAGATTTTTAATCAGCAAAAGTTTTTAATAGTTATTTTTCAAATTTTCAAATCAAAATGTCAGATGGAAGAAATTACTATAATCGATGTTTGAATACCTAAAAGTAGTGCTTGTGGCCTTAAAAAATATGTACATGTCTGAAATTAATTTTACTTTTTGAAAAAAATTAAAAGACACTTTTAAAAATTTGTCTTTTATTGAAAAATTCATAAATAAAAGTTTACAACTGATTTTTAATATAAAAATTATAAATATGGGGAAAAGTTTAATAAATAAATCTAATGCGCGATAACCTCCGAAGAGATTTCACGCCGAGCTTCTTTTCCAATTTGTGTGATGCTCCTTTTTTAATTTTCCCTACAAATTGGCGGGGTGGGACCTACATGTTTTTATGCCAACTACGAACGGTATCTGCAAGGCAGATGAGTTTTCACTGAGAAACTTTTCATGGCAAAAATACACTCGGAGGGCTTGCCAAACACTGCCGAGGGGCGACGCCGCATAGAAAAAGTTCCTTCTAATTAAAAAAAATTTGTTTCTAAAATTTTGATGTTGTTTTGCACCTGGCGTGAACGCAGGATCTTTAGTGTGGTAGGCGAAGCACGATACCATCACAACACGTACAAACAGATGCAGTGATAGCCTAATAGTAGGCCTGAAGTGTTAGAAATTTGACGATTGGAGTTCGAATTTCACTCATGGAGAATATAATTTCTAATTTAAGAACACAAAATGTCTGAAGAGATCTTTGGCAGGTTCGAAATAACTATAATATCTGCCAGTATGTTTAATTCCTTTCAGTTTTTCAATCATAATAAAATTAAAATAATACGATTCGATAAATTATTGCGATCTCAAACTCATTACATTTACGAATATAATTTATGACAAAAAGTCAAAAAGTATAATTTCAATTTTACTCTTATTATAAAAGTTAGGAACAATAATGAAAAAAGTATAAAATAAAATGCAAAACTGGGTTCCCAAATTTTTTATAATGAGAGATAGCTTGCGTTATATAGGAATAATTTTCAGATTGTTTTCGAAATATTTCCAGATGATTTTGAAACTACTTCGGGAAAATAGCGGGACTATTTCGATATTTTTCAGGGATCATTTCGGGACACTTTCCGGATAACTGCAGGGTATTTGGATTTTTTCGAAACCATTTGGGAGGCATTCCAGAATCGTTTGGTAATTGTCTTTGATACTGTTTTGGGATCGTTCCAGAACTGTTTAGCGTTAATTACGAGATATTTGGGAATTTCTTTCGGAATATTTTCGGAACTTTCTCATTTACTCAATTGTAACACCAAGAAATTTCCGCGAAAACTCAGAATCATTTGCGAGACTTTTTTCGGATTACTTCAGAACCTTTTCGGGATCATTTCGGAGCTATTACGGGATTGCTTTCAGAATAATTCCGTGCTTATTTCGGTACCACTACAGCACCAGTCCATGATAATTTTACAACTTGTTTTAAGAAGCATGGATCAACATTTTCGTTGAAGCAAATATAAATTTACCACACTTATATTTCAAAAAAAATTGGTCAAATATAAGGGAATGTTCTTGTTGTGAGTCTGTAGAAGGAACTGTGTAAATACAGAATGATCAAAATTTGCGTGCACATAATTCATTGTTTTGTGTTACATACACCTTTTTCGCGAAATCCGTGTTCAAAGCCCACATATCAGCCGATTGTCACTCACCAAATCTCGGCCAATTTCCAGCATGTTACTGCACTATCCCACTAAACTTTCAATGGCTAATCGTCATCAGTAAATTATACAAACACAAACACTTTTCCACACTAGGAAGAGTCATTAGACTGTCATCCATAGCTTATATAATAAAGTTCACATAATACTCATAGGACCTGACACAGTCATGACGACGAGGGCCTGCAAGGGACAAAAAATTGTACATCTACTTCGGTGGCATAAAGTTGACAGCTGTGCCACAGCCAAAACTTCAGGATGCGATGCTCGATAATGGTTTATGCTTCAACATGCATGCATCCTCAGTTACCACCAATGTGCAAAGTTGCAATGAAATTCTAAAGTCACTTGCTAGTAGCACTTAAAGAAAGATAAAGAAATAATGCTTATGATGCTTAAATTAACTATCTGACCGGTCTTGAGCTACGCGTCACAAATATAGGATCCCATTTTGCACAAAAATGGAACAAGTTCATGGGAGTTGAAATCTCAGAACACTTCCTACAAAGCAGCGTAAAGTTATTCTCGGAAAAGAGCTCAATGAGATGGTAAACACGCAGCTCCTTGCTCAACTGCGATCTGGATACCGTAACAGGTTAGGCCCTTACTTATTTAAAATCTTTACCGGTTATGTAAGCAATTTTTATTGGAACTGAACGTTTTTGTTGAACATCAATTAGAGAAATTTGATAAGTATATATCTTAAGAAATACTCATCAAATTTCTCTAATTGATGTTCAACAAAAACTTCCAGTTTCAATAAAAATTGCTTACATAACCGGTAAAGATTTTAAATAAGTAAGAGCCTAACCTGTTACGGTATCCAGAGATCAAGTGAAGTGAAGCTTAACAAATAATAACAGAATCGCCCCGACAACGTAGTCAAAATAGATCTCTTCATCAAGGGTTTGGCCAAATATATTCAGTTGCTTATGAACGGTTTTGGGGAAACTTATATTTGGTCCATGAAACTAGCTAGGCGAGACTCAGTACCACAAGTAATTGCTAAATGATGCGTATAAATAAAACTTTTTTGTGGAACTTTTTAAACACAATTAAATTAGCTTCACTTGTTTGTTTGTTAGTGAAAATGTTGTTTTCTTTTGGACAAAGAGCCAGTGGATTATTATGTTAGTACACCCCGTCCCTTTGGGTCGTTCGTACACTTTTTCTGAAAAGCACTAGGTTTTAAAAAGACTCTAGTCCCAAAATAACTAGAATCCAGATCTCAAAAAGAGCTCGAAGGCTAATTAGGAAAAGTAGTACAGTAACAACACGTGGTCGAGTATGTTCGTCCTAACAGAAGAGGCTTTAAAGATATTTGTGAGGTATAATCGAAAAAGCTGTTGCCTTAATCGTTGCTGTTGTTGTTGTTGTAGCGATAAGGGAGCCCGAAGGCCTTGGGGAGTGCTACCGATGTTGATGGTCCTTTGCCGGATGCAGATCCGGTACGTTCCGGTACCAAGCCCGACCATCTCGAGAACGATTTGGTATGACCACATGCGACCTCCTAGACCATCACGCCCTTCCACCCTCTAGATCCATGGGGAGGTGGGTGTCGCCAGAGCCTCGGCTGTTAATGAATCAGGATTCGCCACACAAAGGTGAGGTTGACAATTGGGTTTGAGAAGCTATATATTGCGCTGGCAACCCCTTGAAAGGGTGCGCTACACAACCCCTTGAATCTATTTGGAATTTTAGGTGCCTCTCACGGCAGGTATACCTACCGCGGGTATATTCTAAACCCCTGACCCGCGGGGGGATTGCCTGATTAGATTGGTTCATTTTTTAAATTTTTATCAAAATACTCGGTAATAAGGAAGTTTTGTAATCATATTTCCATGCTTCTTTACTTAAAAAACAAAAATTGAATATTTTACCACTCTTAATAGTTTTGTGCCTCTTTTATGTGGAAACCTTGTATTTCATCCCCAACAAACATTCGAAGTCAAAAAGTGTCAAAAAAGGCACTTGAATCGGTGCGCTTACACTCATTATGAACTTATTTAATTTGTGTATTTCCCTCCTCATATTGGTCGTCCGGTATGAGCCTTAATTCTTGCAGTACATGAGCCCAAACAGGAGTTGGATCAGGCTCTTATTACAGTCATAAGCAGCTCATAATTTATTTCTTACATTTAGAGCCATTATTGTGCAATATATAGTGGACTAGAATTAGCTCGTTCCCGATAGATTTTTGAGACCAAGCTATAAACATGGGGAAGTATATTTGGAAGTCATATTGGAAAATAGGATATGGAATCTAAGGCATACAAATGCTCGGCACACCTTTAGCATGCCATAGAATTCGAGAATTGGACTCAACCTTTAACCAACTGAGTTTGTTCATATAATACATGGCCATCCCGCCAGTCTAGATCAAAGAAGCAAAAGTTCTCTTTTAGTAGCAAATTGCTAAAGATCTGCTGGAGAGAGGAAAGTTCGTCGGTCCATGTGACGAATTGAAAAATGTATAGAAATGGGAATCATATGTGCAAGCATGCATAAATTCATGCTGAGTTCAAGCGGCTATTTTGGATATTAATATTTGGCTGCTTGTGTGGGCTACATGTGTGTATGTATACATTGTACAATTGAATGCAGTGAAAATAGAACGAATGTTACACCATCCGCCTTCGAAGAATAGTCATACATAATTTGTGCACAAATTATATATGGTACAAGTGACATATTTAAATTTTAAGTGTGCCGTTTTGTATCGTTTTACATTTATGATGCACTTGAAATTTGCTTGTGTTTACAAAATTTTAATTACTTTTCACGTTCAATCGTTTTGTAGTCATAATTTATAATGGTAACTTGATGCCAAAAAGCAATACATTTGTTGGTTTAATTATTTTGATTTGTTTACATTTGTTTTTTTTACTTGTGTACGTACATATTATGCTGACATTTGTGGGTTTTTTGTGCATGTTTTTTTTTCATGTGTACATATTATTCTGACATTGTTTTTTTTTTGTGGATTTTTTACATGTGTACATTTTTACACGTGTACATATTGAGTTGTGAGTGCTTAGTGAGAATTGTGAGTAGAGTGGAACGCTTACATGTATAATTAGATTTCTTTTGTTAAAATAGTTAGTTTAAGCTTATTTTTATGGATTATTATTTCCTTATCTTTACTTGTTCGCAGGCTATTATAACTTTGATTGGATAACGGTTGGTTGTACCGTGTCGAAAAAAATGTGATTGAGCCACGCCCGTCCGTGCGTTAACACCATAACTTGAGTAAATATTGAGATATCTTCACCAAATTTGTTGCACGAGCTTTTCTGGACCCAGAATAGATTGCTGTTGAAAATCGGCGAAATCGGATGATAACCACGCCTACATTTTATATATGAGCCGTTCAGTGCACACATCGATTAACTCCACTTTTTGAAAAATCTTAAATCTATGTGTCAAAGTCCATGGTATTGTCATAAATTTTTATATTTATAATAACTTTCCTGTATACTAAAGATTAGCACCGTTAAATGGCAAATTTTTTTGGCCATTGAATAATAAGTAATTTATTTCAGAAGTCATTTCGATTAACTCCATACTCCAATGTAAATCGTTTCAGTTACGCTGTATCTGTTCTGGCCGTGCATCGACGCTTATTTGTTTTTAAACAGCCGAAGATGTTCTCTCCCTCTCAATAATATTCGTAACAAAATCATATCGGTAAACAGATAAAAAGAAGAACAATGCAAACGGTAGTTAGTATAGCAGGGTTATCTACTTTATTTAAGTACACTATATTTTTGTAAATTATTATACTCAGCTGAGCAGAGCTCACACAGTATATTAATTTTGTTCGCATAACGGTAATCCGTAACGGCATAAACTAATCGAGATAGATATAGACTTCTTTATATCAAAATGATCTCGGCGAAAAAAGAAATTCATTTAGCCATGTCCGTCTGTCCGTCCCTCCGTAAACACGATAGCTTGAATAAATTTTGAGGTATCTTAATGAAATATGGTATGTAAGTTCCTTAGCACTCATCTCTGATCGCTATTTAAAATGACCGAAATCGGACTATAACCACGCCCACTTTTTCGATATCGAAAAACCGAAAAAGTGCGATAATTCATTACCAAAGACGGATAAAGTGATGAAAATTGGTAGATGGGTTGACCTTATGACGCAGAATAGAGAATTATTAAAATTTTGGACAATTGGCGTGGCACCGCCCACTTTTAAAAGAAGGTAATTTAAAATTTTTGCAAGCTGTAATTTGGCAGTCGTTGAAGATATCATGATGAAATTTGGCAGGAACGTTACACCTATTACTATGTGTGTGCTAAATAAAAATTAGCATAATCGGATAACGAACACGCCCACTTACAAAAAAGAAATTTTTAAAGTCAAATTTTAACAAGAAATTGAATATCTTTACAGTATATAAATAAATTATGCTAACATTTAACTCCAGTAATGATATGATGCAACAAAATACAAAAATAAAAGAAAATTTCAAAATGGGCGTGGCTCCGCCCTTTTTCATTTAATTGGTCTAGAATACTTTCAATGCCTTAATTCGAACAAAAATTTACCAATCCTTGTGAAATTTGGTAAGGGCATAGCTTCTACGCCGGAAATATGGAAATAATTATTTTCTGTGGAACTGGGCGAAGTCGGTTGAATCCACGCCCAGTTTTTATACACAGTCGACCGTCTGTCCTTCCGCTCGGCCGTTAATACGATAACTTGAGCAAAAATCGATATACCTTTACTAAATTTAGTTCACGTACTTATCTGAACTCACTTTATTTTGGTATTAAAAATGGGCAAAATCCCACTTTTTCGATGTCGAAAAATGAAAAAAATGCCATAATTCTATACCAAATACGAAAAAAGGCATGAAACATGGTAATTGGATTGGTTTTTTGACGCAAAATATAACTTTAGAAAAAACTTTGTAAAATAGGTGTGACACCTACCATATTAAGTAGAAGAAAATGAAAAAGTTCTTCGGGCGAAATCAAAAGCCCTGCGAATCAAGGCAGGAATACTGTTCGTGGTATATATAAATCATTATATATAAATAAATTAGCGGTACCCGCCGCTGATGTTCTGGGTCTCCCTAGTCCACATTTTGGTCGGAATCTCGAAAACGCCTTCACATATACAACTAAGGGGCACTCCCTTTTAAAACCCTCATTAATATGTTTAATTTGATACCCATATCGTATAAACACTTATAGAGTCACCCCTGGTCCACCTTTATGGCGATATCTCGAAAAGGCGTCCACTTATAGAACTAAGGCCGTCCACTCCCTTTTAAAATACTCATTAACACCTTTCATTTGACACCGATATCATACATACACATTATAGAGTGACCCCTGGTCCACCTTTATGGTGATATCTCAAAAAGGCGTCCACCTATAGAACTATGGCCCACTCCCTTTTAAAATACACTTTGGTACCTTCCATTTGATACCCTGTCGTACAAACACATTCCAGGGTTACCCTAGGTTCATTTTCCTACATGGTAATTTTCCCTTATTTTGTCTCCCATGCTCTCAGCTGAGTATATAATGTTCGGCTGCACCCGAACTTAGCCTTCCTTACTTGTTTTATGTACCGTTAGATGAAAGCTATATCTGCAGTTATGCATTCTACGTTATGTATTTGAATCCATATTATCAGAGGAATTTTTAAAAACGATATACATTACATCATCGCGTTTCTCAACTTTTCGTTTTATGGAGTTAATCGATGTGTGCACTGAGCGTTTCATATATAACATTTTGGAAAACACAAAAAACCTGACTATTTAGTAAATAATACACCCAGAATGTTGAAATTTGACGTGTTGACTGATATTGAGACTCTTGACATCTAAAAGACAAACGTAAACAAATCAAAATAAATGAACCAACAAACGTATTGCTTTTTAGCATAAAGTTACCAAAATGTCATAAATTACGACCACACAAATATTAAATGTGAAAAACAATGGAATTTTGAAAACACAAGCAAATTTTAAGTGGATCATAAATGTAAAACGTCATACTTAAAATTTAATTATGTCACTTGAATAGCCATGCGTAATTGGTGCACAAATTGTGTATGACTATTCTTCAAAGGCGGATGGTGCAGCATGCCATAGAATTCGACAATTGGACTCAACCTTTAACCAACTGAGTTTGTCCATTTAATACAGTTTAAAATTGAAGCGTTTATGCTCTTAATGAGCTCACCAACTACAGTATACAGCGGAAAGAAGTCCTAGCCTAGACTGGAGCGTTTATACTCTTAAGAGCTAATTTAGGACTTGTTAGCCATGTAGCTCAGAAAATGATTGAAAAACTCACTATATTAACATGGTCAGTAGAAAATAAAGAGGCAGGTTCTATTTAAGATTTCAACAGCAAAAACTTTTAAATGAACGATGTTATTTAATTTTTGTTCCATATTTTGGACTCATTTTGATCCTGAATATATGAATGATCTTATAATGTTTGAGGGGATATATCGGAACCCGCCTATGGAAGCAGAGGTAGAGGGCGGCCCCCACTCCGCTGGAAGGACCAGGTGGAAAACGATTTAAACTCCCTTGATGTGACCAATTGGCGCTGGTTGGCGGAGCGAAGGTGCGACTGGCGCGCCTTGTTGGACGGCCATAACCGTTTAGACGGTTAAGCGCCAATTAAGTAAGTAAGTAGGATATAAATAAATGATAAGATTAAATTCAAATTTAATTTGAACGAAAAATAATCAAAAATAAATAAATTAGTATCTGTTCTAAAGTTGCATTATTTGTTGAACACTCTTGGTATAAACCTCTTCTTTTTCATTATATCGGAGTCTTAAAAGGCTCAAATTTTTAGGATCAATTTTTTTCGTATACTTCAGACTCATTTCGTACTCTTAAATCATAAGCATTTCAAAAATGTTTGAGGGGATATACAATTTTAAAATTTACTATTACTTACATTTTTTTTCTCTTCCTCTTAAATATTCAATTTCAATACTCACCTCAATTCGCGACCTGCCTCGGCACGTATATGTGGCGTTTGTATGGATTCTCGAAATATAGCGCCACCCTCACCATCAATTCGTAATGTGTGTGCACCAATTGTGACTTCATTTTGATTTACAGAAAATAAATTTCGTCCATTGGTATCATTGATGCGAATTTCTTTCGCCAAAAATTCGAGCTTATCGTGCCCAAGGAATAAATGATTCTCGAGCATGCCATTCGCGTCACGTGTATTGATTGAAAAATTACGTGATGATTCTGTTGATGATTTTTGGTTGTGTACAAGGTGTGCGATGTGAGAATTTGATAGCCAAAAGCAATAATACTCGTAAAGGTAGCGTCGACGTTGAGGCAGCGCAGATGGCGCACGTGTGTTTGGCCACAATTCCCATTTGGGTAGAGCAGGTACACATGTAATAAGTATATGATGATGTCAATATTTGATGTTTGGTCATGTAGTTTTTTGTTGTTTTGTTTTTGATATTTTTGGTTGATGATCAACAGCCGGGTATTTTGGTAGTTCAATATTTGGTAATACAGGCAGTTCATATGAATTATGGCATTGATTATGACATTCATCCGGATGCAGGGGAGAAAATTGTAAAGGAAAATTATAGTGTGAGATTTGTAAGTGCAGATAGTTGAGACAAATACTTACATAAATATAAAGTTCTACATACACACATACATACATGCATATATGCAAGCTAATAATATATATTTTGTAATATAAATAGAAATAAATAAATGGTGAGTGGGAGCACGTTCACGCAAAAACCGCCACATAACAAATGTTCTACAATAAAACGCAACACAAATCTGTTCGGCCCCTACCAAGGGTAACAATAGTATACAGTGCCTTATAATAAGAAAGGTACAGTTTATTATTTAAATTACTTGACCACTGTATGGGCATAACTACAAAGTTGAATTCAATTAGATATTAAGAGGAAGACTCAGCGATTGAACATAAGCCAAACCAGCCAGAAAAAGAAAATAAGACAAAGCAAATAGAATGGAAGGAATTTTAAAGAATAAAAGGAGAAAATGCAAAAAAGTACCATAACAGTTGTCACTGCTGTAGTTCACTCGGAAAATGCAAGAGCAATTTTTATAAAACTTCACCCCATAAATTTTAGCTTTTTCATTTCCATAAATTTTGTTACTTAAACTGTGGACAACAATCTAAAAAACGTTTTCGATAAAACAGGAAAGCTCGGGAAAACTTCACAAATATTTCGAACCTTTTATTTATGGTTTTATGCTAGTAAAAAGAAGACCAAAGTTAGATTGCCGTGGCGGGTCCATGAGGATCTTACATAGACTGTATGAGTCAATAGTGTTAACAGAAGTTTAATTAATGACCAAACTGAAAAACCCCCTAAAAAACCAGGGCCTATGTAAAAAAATTAATTCCGTCTTCTTGGCAAATACTAGAAACTTTTTAGGATATATGCCACTGGCTGCTACTAGATCTGTCAACTCCTCCTAATGGCTGGAGTTTTAGCCTGGCAAGGGCAGCGCACGCGTAAAAAACCTGCTTGATCGATTCCTCGTCCTAACGGCACCTCCTACATCTGCTATCACTGGCCAATTCTCTGGTGCCAAAAGCAGTATCCAGTTAGAATAGCCATCATGAGTCTAGAGTCTTCTCTTTTTAATAAAATTAGTATCTTTGTGACTCTAACGTTGTAAAACCCACAGATCACCGTGATTGGGTCTACGTCTTTACCGCTTGGTCGATAATAATCAACTCTCTCCTTCTCCTTATCGCAATCAATATATTAAGGACGTTTACAGAGGAAGCTTCGAGGGATGCGCCCTTTTTATCTAGATCATTCACTTTTCCTTCCCTTCTGTTTCCATATTCCCTATCCCCCAATATAGGCGTATGCTTCTCCTCATCCCAATTCTTTGCAGGGATTGCTTCCACCCTAACACACTTTAAGATGCTGCGCTATGCGAGATTATTACCTTAACGGCTGCTTGGCGGTCAATATAAAGATGCCTGAAAAACGATTTAGTAATCTACCGACCAGTTTATGTTTATATCAATTTGCTGTCATTGACTTTTTGTTGGTTTTTTATAGGCTTGTTATAATGAAGTTTTACCTGCATCCGTTTCTTAAAAGATGAGCTTTTGAAAATAACTCAATAATACGCCTAGAAAAAATTGGTAACATTCCGGTTAAAAATCGATTACATTTCAGTATTAAATCGCTAAAAATCGATAATTTTTCGATAGGTAATCGACAAATTGTCGATAACATATAAATAACACGCATATAATAATATGGTAACCCTCCGATAATGAATCGATAGCTTTTATACAGTTACATATTTGATAGCTTATCGATATTTAAACGATACATTTTTTGTAGCATATCGATAATTATTCGATAAATATCAGATATTTTGCTGATAGCAAATCTTAACATTTTCGATAACAAATCGATATTTTTCGGCAAAAATGAGTAACTGAATGACAACCTTTGTTATGGATACAAAATTTATAACCCTTCGATAACAAATCAATAACACGTTGGCGTACACTATGGTGTAGTTACACAAACCAAATTCCTGGGCTCAAGACCCGGGAAAAAATAAAACAGTTTTTCTTAAACAAATCTTTCTAAGCATTGTGGCTCCTTGACAGTTGTTTAGCCAACGCTCTGAGTGTATACTGCCATGAAAAGCTTCACAGTGGAAAATCGTCTGCTTGCACCTGCTGTTCGGAGTCAGTCGATAAAGTATGAAGATCAAATTCCGCCAATTTGTAGAAAATAATAAAAAGAAGCACGATGATGAGACGAAAAGGTCGGCCTATATTTCTTTGAAGGTTAATACTGCCAAGTAAGATTTTCTGTGTCGTTCTTGTAGTGGCAATATACAAAATTCGACAAGCACTTTCTCATGGCCTCATTACCATGCCCAATATCAAACCTCTTCGTTAGATATTTCTTAAGGCATTTATTTAACAATGTGGGCGATGTTGAAAAAAAGTATACGCCAAAGTCTGCAGTGTGTGGCAAGATGCCCTTGCTTTAGGGGAAAGGGTCTCAAAGTTTTAAGTTTGCTACATGTGGCATGAAGTGTATAGACGGGGATTGCCCTCACTACAAATGGTATGAGAATTCTCATGCCTAGTAACAGACCTGCAAGAATGCGGGGTTAGTTTCTTATAACTCATCTATAGTTCATCGGCAACACATATAAGAAACAGCTAAAATTTGATAAAAAATCCCTTTCGGCTCCGGCACGGATTTGACTTTTTTATATTTTTTATCTTTTTTCCTTTTCTTTTTCCATTCTTTGTCTTGCTCTGTTTAGCTTTGTCTTCTCAAATATGATGATAATCAGAAGCATCGATTTAAGCATTCACATCATAATCGGAATGGTTATTGTGCTGTTCTTTTTCTTTTTTTCCTTCTGTTTCATCTTTTTAATATTTACTTTTTTCCTTTGTCATGTAACTTTCTTATTGAAACATACAGACATTTATCATCGACTTGTTTTCTTCGTTAATTTCCATTAACTGATTTGCTGTCTGATTTCGCTTAAATAAACTTTACAACGTATGTTGTTTCCACACCACCTTGCATTGTATTGCGGGGCATGCCAGCAGCATACAACACTAAAGCCTACGCTTACACTGGGCTTACATTCTGAGTTACACCGTGTAATGAGAAAATATGTTTACACCTCAAACAGCTGCGTTGACCGCGGCATTACCGCAACCAGATACAAATTCGAAGCAGTAGATAATAAAAAAAAAAAATAAATATCAACCTACAAATGCTACTGTAATGGTTTTTCTAGGAGTTCTCCTTTTAATCGATAAACAAGTGAGAAGCTAGTTCCCCTCCCTACGCACTCCCTCTGATGTATGCCTGAACAGGAGCTTGGGAGGGTAGAGAAGTGAGTTCTCCGCAAAGGGTTCTAAGTTTTATAAATCGAACTAATGGGAAATAAATGCTGGTCTATAAGACCCTACTGATTTGGAAAAGCCATGTGAACAAGGTTTTAGCTCAATATACACATATTTTAATATTTCAATTTACTAGATCCAATTTTAGCAATGTCCTTTTACTACCTTAAATCCATAAATGTGTGTTTAATTTCTTAATAACTACTGTAGTTTGCCGCTGAAAGACAAAAAGTAATGCGAAATCTACTTTCTTACAAATAAGCATATAGACCGCAAGATTAGTATGACATGATAACGGAAACGGAAATCAAATTTTTGTTAGCACGATTATGCAACTCACGGTCACCGACCAGTCAAGCATAGCTTCGAAAGCAATGCTAGTATAGAAGGCAGAAAGCGCAAAGGAAATTTGTTTCACCTTCTTCGAGCTATGTCTGTTATGCACAGTTATTCGCGTATATTGTACGTGCATTGTAGAAGAATAAGAAATTTAGAGAGCACAGTAAGGCAACTCAGCTCAAATTGTCGTTGCTTTAGCATTCAACATTCACTCCAGTCACCTTATCTTAGATGATGTTCACTTTGAATCGACGATGAAGACAACGACAACGACAACTTTTCATACCTTTCTCGTTGTCATTAGGTGAAAATCCCATCTGTCTTTCTCTATTTTTATCTGTAATTGTGCATCACAGTCATCTAACTACTTACTTCACACACGTGCTTACATAACACATACATACATATATATTTGTGGTAAAAGATACTTTGTATTATTCTTTCCTCACACATTTACCATATTCTCAACGTTACTCGCATTGTGTTGAGTGCATAAAGATTTATTTGGGTAAAGTTATAATTTTTCTTCACAATTTAATCTTTTTTTAATTTTCTGTAATTTTTTGTAGTCAGGGTTTTATGCGAATGAAATATTTGAATTATGGCAAAGGTTATTTTAAGAGCAATGCTATTTGGAAAGCTTTAAATTTACGATTTTCACTCAAGTAATAGTTTTTTTTCAGTATAGAAATTGAAGTTATATAAAAAGATGTGTCATTAAAAAAAATAAAAACGAAAATAAAGTTGAAAGCATTGAGTATTTTTTTGACACGGAAAGGAAGAAAAGAAAGTAAAGGGGAAAGGAAAGGAAATGAAAGAAAAGGAAAGGAAATGAAAGGCAAGGAAACGAAAACAAAGAAAAGGAAAGAAAAGAAAAGAAAAGAAAAGAAAAGAAAAGAAAAGAAAAGAAAAGGAAGGAAAGGGAGAGAAGGAAAAGGAAAGAAGACAAGGGACGCAAAAGAAAGGGATTCAGCGGAAAGCGAAGTAAAGGTAAGCGAAGAGAAGAGAATGTAGGGGGAAGAGAATAGAAAACATTTAATTGTAATAAAGAAAACAGAAAAAGTGTAGCAGTACAACGCCATTAAATATTGAACATGGTTCCCCGCCTGAGCGAAGGAAGGTTGGAGCTAGGATGCATAAATGACAGATCATTCTATATAAGTGTATACGAATGGCTCCAAAATATCGGAAAGGGTCGAATCAGTTGCTTACTGTATCGTAGGTTGTTTCTACAGGCTTCCAGATCCCTGCAGTTCCAAGGGGAAGCTGCAGTCTCGTCAATACATATATTGATAGTCCGGCGAGTAAGCAGTATTCTTAAAGAGTACTTTATCAAGAAGTGTCCTTGAATGCAAAGATGCATTTGAATTACTACGCTTAGGCCGGGATATATATGTATGCTGGGTTTCTGGTCATAGAGAGATAGCAGGCAACGAGAATGGCGATGAATTTGCAAAGGAGGGTTAAGCTACGATAGACGTCCTAATCCGTTGAAACCGGAGACGGGAGTTGCATATGATCCATCAAGCTGGAAAGGCGTAGACAGAAGCGGGGGGCTGCAAAATCTTTCAGATCATGTACAAATCTTATTACGTTAAACTGACAAAATTGCTTAAACCTCTAAAGAGATAAGTCTTAAAGCGCACGATGGGCATACTAGTTAGACACTGCATTCTGGCGCCACATGATAGTAGTTTAGCTCTCATCAGTAAAATCAGATGTAGGATGTGCGAGCTGCAGGAGGAAACTGTTGAGCACGTTCTGTTTTCGTGTCCTGCGATCGTAAATTTAAGGCTCCTAGGTGCGGCAGAGTTACCAGATCTCGAGACAGGAATTATACTAGGTCCAAGAAAACTTCAAGTATTTGCCAAGAGGATGGAGTTATTCTAGAACATAGTTTCTGTTGGCCAATTGGGGGTTTCCGATTGGTAGTCAAACGAAATTGTTATCACTAAGGACATATACAGTCTTTGTAGGGTATTAATTGACAGGCCAGTGCAACCTAATCTAACTTTTGCAGAAAAAGAAAAAAGGTGGGGAGAAAAGAAAAAGAAAAAAGGTGCTAGCGTAACTTAAAGCTAAAAAGTTACAAGCGAAGTCGGAACAAATATTAAATGAATTTGATATCGAAATGTTAACGGATTGGCATATCGAAGAAATATATATATTTAATGATATCGATTCGTTATCAAAGTGTTATAAATAAGCTATTGACACCAAAGTTAGTCGATGAGTTATAAACATTTTATGGTATAGACAAGTTAACTTTTTTTCGATGTTATGAATTTGCTTTTTTTCACAATGGCCATCGATGAACATTCAATTTCGTATCGATTATTACCATCGATGTAGTATGTTGATTGTTCATCGGAAAGCTACCTATATGTTAGCAAAAATATAAAGATTTCTTTTCGAAAAATTTTCGGTTTGTTTTCAAAAAGTTTTTGATCTGCTATCAAAACTTTATAATTAAGTTATCAATTTATTATCGTAGGGTTATCAATTTTTGGCGGAGCGTTAACAATTTTGTTATCTGCGTATTATAGGTTAACTACAGAAAGCTATTAAATATCGATTAAATATCGAAGCGTTATCGGTTTCTTATGGGAGGCTTACAAATTTGTTTGCAATTTATTTCCCGCATAATATCGACTTATAATTAGAAAATTATTTATTTGTCTTCAATAAGTTATGGATTTGTTATAAAAACTTATTGATATGGTATCGAGAAGTTATTGATTTACTATAGTAAATTTATCGGCTATTTACGTGAGCATTGCCGAAGTTTTATCGACATGTTATAGATTTGTGATCGAAAGTTACTGATTTGTTATCAAAAAGTTATCGATTTGTTTTAAAAAGCATTCAGTTCTTTATTGTGGTGCTGCCAATTTATTATCAGTGTCTTATCGATGTGCTATCGATGACTCATCGGTATGAAATGAAACAGATGCCGATATAACTTCAATATAATGAATGACACTTCTGTAACAAGTCGATAACAAACCAATAAGGAGCCGATGACTTTTCAATAGCAAACCCATAACTCTACGATTATAAATCGCTATCAATAATCAATATATATAAAAAGAAGTGTACATTTTGATTGTCACTCCATAACTCGAGAACGGATAGAAAGATTACAAAGATACAGGAAGGAGAGATGATGGTTAGTTGACTTTGAAATCCCAAATCGGTTTAGCCATTTTTGAGTTATGATTTTTTTTTAGAAAAAATTCAAAATTTGAAAAAAAAAATAACAAGTAAGGAAGGTTAAGTTCGGGTGTAACCGAACATTACATACTCAGTTGAGAGCTATGGTGACAACAAACGGGAAAATAACCATGTGGGAAAATGAACCGAGGGAAACCCTGGAATGTATTTGTATGACATGTGTATCAAATGAAAGGCATTAAAGAGTATTTTATGAGGGAGTGGGTCATAGTTCTATAGGTGGACGCCATTTAGGGATATAGCCATAAAGGTGGATCAGGGTTGACTCTAGAATGCGTTTGTACGATATGGGTATCAAATGAAAAAATGAAAGGTGTTAATGAGTATTTTAAAAGGGAGTAATCCTTAGTTCCATAGGTGGACGCCGTTTCGAAATATCGCCATAAAGGTGGACCAGGGGTGACCCTAGAATTTGTTTGTGCAATATGGGTATCAAAAGAAAGGTGTTAATGAGTATTTTAAAAGGGAGTGATGATTAGTCCCACAGGTGGACGCCGTTTCGAGATATCGCCATAAAGGTGGACCACGGGTGACTCTAGAATGCGTTTGTAGGATATGGGTATCAAATGAAAGGTCTTAATGAGTATTTTAAAAGCGAGTAATCCTTAGTTCCATAGGTGGACGCCGTTTCGAGATATCGCCGTAAAGGTGGACCAGGGGTGACCCTAGAATTTGTTTGCACAATATGGGTATCAAAAGAAAGGTGTTAATGAGTATTTTAAAAGGGAGTAATCCTTAGTTCCATAGGTGGATGCCGTTTCGAGATATCGCCGTAAAGGTGGACCAGGGGTGACCCTAGAATTTGTTTGTACAATATGGGTATCAAAAGAAACGTGTTAATGAGTATTTTAAAAGGGAGTAATCCTTAGTTCCATAGGTGGACGCCGTTTCGAGATACCGCCATAAAGGTGGACCAGGGGTGACTCTACAATTCGTTTGTGCAATATGGGTATCAAAAGAAAGGTGTTAATGAGTATTTTAAAGGGGAGGGGGCCTTAGTTCTATAGGTGAACGCCTTTTCGAGGTATCGCAATAAAGGTGGACCAGGGGTGACTCTAGAATGTGTTTGTACGATATGGGTATCAAATTAAAGGTATTAATGAGAGTTTTAAAAGGGAGTGGTGTGAAGGCGTTTTCCAGATATCGACCAAAATGTGGGCCAGGTTGACCCAGAACATCATCTGTTGGATACCGCTACTTTATTTATATATATAATACCTGCCAAGATTTTAAGGGTTTTTTATTTGGCCTGCAGAACTTTTTCATTTTCTTCTACTTAATATGGTAGGTGTCACAACCATTTTATAAAGTTTTTTCTAAAGTTATATTTCGCGTCAATAAAACAATCCTTACCATGTTTCATCCTTTTTTTCGTATTTGGTATAGAATTACGGCATTTTTTCATTTTTCGTAATTTTCGATATCGAAAAAGTGGGCGTGGTCATAGTCGGATTTCCTTCATTTTTCATACCAAGATAAAGTGAGTTCAAGTAAGCACGTGAACTAAGTTCAGTAAAAATATGTCGATTTTTGCTCAAGTTATCGTGTTAAAGGCCATGCGGAAGGACAGACGGACGACTGTGTATAAAAACTGGGCGTGGCATTAACCGATTTCGCCTATTTTCACAGAAAACAGTTAACGTCATAAAATCTATGCCCCTACCAAATTTCAAAAGGATTGGTTAATTTTTGTTCGACTTATGGCGTTAAAAGTTTCCTAGACAAATTAAATGAAAAAGGCGCAGCCACGCCCATTTTGAAATTTTCTATTATTTTTGTATTTTGTTGCACAATATCATTACTAGAGTTGAATGCTGACATAATTTACTTATATACTGTAAAGATATTAAATTTTTTGTTAAAATTTTACTTTAAAAAAAATTTTTTTTTAAAGTGGGCGTGGTCCTTCTCCGATTTTGCTGATTTTTATTAAGCGTACATATAGTAATAGGGGTAACGTTTCTGCCAAATTTCATCATGATATCTTCAACGATTGCCAAATTACAGCTTGCAAAATTTTAAATTATCTTCTTTTAAAAGTGGGCGGTGCCACGCCCATTGTCCAAAATTTTACTAATTTTCTATTCTGCGTCATAAGTTCAGCTCACCTACCAAGTTTCGTCGCTTTAGCTGTCTTTTGTAATGAATTATCACACTTTTTCGGTTTTTCGAAATTTTCGATATCGAAAAAGTGGGAGTGGTTATAGTCCGATATCGTTCATTTTAAATAGCGATCTGAGATGAGTGCTCAGGAACCTACATACCAAATTTCATCAAGATACCTCAAAATTTACTCAAGTTATCGTGTTAACGGACGGACGGATGGACGGACGGACGGACATGGCTCAATCAAATTTTTTTTCGATCCTGATTATTTTGATATATGGAAGTCTATATCTATCTCGATTCCTTTATATATGTACAACCAACCGTTATCCAATCAAACTTAATATACTCTGTGAGCTCTGCTCAACTGAGTATAAAAAGAAGTGTACATTTTGATTGTCACTCTATAACTCGAGAAAGGATAGAAAGATTGCCATGCAATTTTTAGTTTGGTATATAAATTTGCCTATATTAGTATTTACGATCGTTTTTTTCGGGAAGTAGACCAGAGACGGACTGTGACTGGGATTAGGACTAGGACTGGGACTGAAACTCGGAGTGGGACTGGGACTGAGACTCGGAAGGGGATTGGAACAAAATACATACCACCCTCTGGGACTGGAAATAAGGGATGAAGAAGAATAAGAAGAAAATGAGAGAAGAGAGAAGAGAAAGGAGAGAAGGAGACTGAGAAAGAGATAGAATGAGACGAAGATGGAGATAGATGAAGCGAAAAAGACGGAGGGAGGAGTAAATAAAAGGATTAAGAAAAAGTTTAGAGGGGGGGGGGGGGACAGAGTTAGATGTAAAAAGCTTATTAAAATGTATGCAGATAGACCAAATTTAGGGCAGAACAACGTCTGCCGGTTCTGCTAGTAAGTACATAATAAACAATGGCTTGTCGGTATCAGCTGTTAGCGATAAAAATCCGACGAAGCTTTTCTCAAAATAACTGACCTTATTTAATAGTGCTAGAGACACTTTTTTGTGCTTTAACTTCAACTCTTGAGCGAACCCCAATTATCTTAAAAATATAAATTTTCCAGACGTACACTTGTATGTTTGCACATCGAACTTAAAAAGTGGGTGTCACTCACTCCTTTCTTTAAATCAGCTTTTGACCAACAGTTTGAAGTCACCTTGTAATAAAAAAAGAGTGGCAATTAGGAGCCTTGGTAATAAGGTTCATGCTTGAAATATTGAATGTCCCATTATGCAATAAAACCAGACAATTGAGCTCAGTAATATAACGTAAAAGACTTTGACGGCCCTCATATCCTATGAATTTTTAAGCAGTTGCGAGGAAAATTGTATAGTACTATTTTTTTATTTTTCTATGTAATTAATAAAATGTGTGGTAAAAAGCCAAGCACACATTGCAAAAAAAGAAAAGTAGAGAATGTTGGTGGGAAATCTGAAATGTGTAAGAGGCTGATTGAGAGTGAGAGTAAAGTTAATGGTATGAGAAAAAGTAGGAAGAAGAAGTTAACAGGAACAGCAGAAATATACTCATATGGGAGCAAGAGCAGGAAGAGTAAGAGAAAAAGGAGGAAGATTATGGAAGAATCAAAGGGATTTGGAAATTAAGTGGGTTAGTTAAGATTAACAGGAAGAACGCCGTTGTCTTGAACTATGCATTCAACAAATACCTCGCATAGATTGAATGTATCCATAGTGTGAGCGCATACGGGAAGGGAAATTGGAAAGGAAGAAGAGGTGAAAAACGTCTTTCGGGTTTGATCGAAAGGCTTGGATTATTTGATGTTTTTCTGATAGTTTCCAAAGCTACGCGGACCTGGTAAAAAATAAGATTTTATAAGCCAAAAACTTTGTATTCCCATCAGCTAAATCTATAAGCTGAAATTTTTTGAGACAAAAATTACTGTCACCTTTCATTTTTACACCATGCTGTTGTTGTTGTTGTAGCGAGAAACACACTCCCCGAAGGCCTTGGGGATTGTTATCGATGTTGATGATCCTTTGTCGGATGCAGATCCTGTACGTTCCGGTACCAAGCCCGACCATCTCGGGAACGATTTGTTATGACCACATGCGACCTTTTTGGCCATCATGCCCTCCCACCCCCTAGATCCATGAGGAGTTCGGGGTCGCCAGAGCCCGGCTGTTAATGAAACAGTGTTTGCCACGGATAGGCGAGTTTGACAATAGGGTTTGGAGAAGCTATATATTACGTTGGCAACCTGAAGGGGTTGCGGTACACAACCCCTTGAATCTGGTATTTTAGTCGCCTCTTATGACAGGCATATCTACCGCGGGTATATTCTGACCCCTTAACCCGCTGGGGTACGGGGTACACCATTTACCCCTTTCTCCTCAATGAGCTCATTTCTACTCAATGGGTCTACGTTCTAACGCTGGGTTTACATATGTAATTATTGGATCTTGGGACCGTATATAGTCAATCCTGAGTTTTCGTATTACAAGCCACCCAAGTAGTCATCCTCGACTTCGTGATATTGTGTGATATTGTTCCAGAGTCTGTTTCTATATTCCTTAGTAGTGTCCAATATAATACAATGAAGATTCAGCCACTCAATTCCATTAACTAAAACTTTTTCATATCCATTCGGAGGCTCCGTAATTCTGGTGTAATTAAATAATTGTCCGCACAATTATTACCTAATAAATGGAAGTAATGCCGGAGGAATAAACGGTCGAAAAATGAAAGTAACCCTGAGGGCCTAATCTTAAATATATATTTGTTTTGTACGTAACCCCTCCTAAACAGCTGGGAATCGAACGAGCTGAAGTTTGATACCGGTGGAATTTTCGTGAAATTTGGTACAGCGGTTCCTTTTGGGCAGACTTAATATCTGGAAACTTTTCTCTTTGAAAATAGTTCAGAGGTCAGTCTATTGTGAAAATCGAATTTGTGGTGCCCTTTTCTTGAAGCTTGGTACTTACATTTGTACCTCCTTGACTAGCTTATTATTTGGGAAACATTTGAATGGAATGATTGAGATTGAGATGAAGTAAAATTGAGGGAACTTGAGTTAGAGGAACTTAGCGGGAGTAAAAGAGATAAAAATCGAGAAAGTGAAGGATACTGAAGAGAGCCTGGGATCAAACTTAGCTCAAAGAGTGAAGCTGAAGTTTGCAAACAATTTTATTTTTTAGGAGCTACAGCATGACAAGTGCTCCTATTTACTGTGAAAGTAGACACATGAGAGAGATGAATATTATTGGTCTTAATTATCTCTCTATAACTTATATGTTAAAACTTATGCAATTTTTAATGTTTTAACCTGTGTTAGTGTCGTATAGGTTCTTAGTGATTTATAGAAATAAAGACATGGAAATCGGCCGGATAGGAGAAGCAGACATTCCATATTTGGTATATAGATTCCATATATGAGAAAATTGAGGACACAGATCTAGAAGGAGCGGGGTAGTAGATGGAGTGGAACTGGGAATGAGAGTGGTAGTGGACTTGTGACTGGGTGTGGAAGTGGCGGCAGATGTGGTTGTGAGAGTAGGAATGATAGCCCAAGTATAAATAAGAGTGAGGGTGAGAGTGGTAATTGGAGTGAAAGTGCGAGTTTGAGTGAGAATGGGGTTGGAAGTGGAAGGAAGAGAAATGAACTTAGGGACAGATAAGAAGTAAAAATCAAAGTCTGGCAGATACTCTTGTGTCATATAAAAAAGGAAATAACACCCGCACATAAGGGCATAGACCGCAGGCGTTATCTTCTTGTGCGCCATTTCATATTTCAGGTTTTCACGACTGTAGTATTTAATATGGTACTGAAAAAAATTAATGCTGCAGAAGGAATTATGAGGGCGAGTATTGTGAAATGCGACTACATTTTTTAATATTGACTTAATCCTGTCTGGTTTTATTGCATCAAGGTTTGGCCTATAAATAAGAAATATTTTGAAATCATCAAATATAATCGGTTCCACATACTTGGAAAATTTAAATAAATGCCTTAGTAATTAACGTCATGTTCACAGTTTGTAAACTAATGACTATATTTAATATAATTACAGAAAAATAAATATTAACATACGGAAAATGACAAACAACTATTAGTCTTGAGGGAATATATTCAAAAAACTTATATAAGTATTTAGCTTTAGATCGTTTATAGAAAATAAAGGAATTTATCAAAATAATCTCAGTATTTGTTAATTTATGCAGAATGAATATTAATAGGGACATCAACGTAATAAATTACATGCATAAATGTCTTATCTCGACTCATAACGTTATCAGCATGCAAATATTATCTCACTAAATGTTTGCACATATGTACGTACATTTATTTATAAATATGTATGAATGTTAAATGTAGGCGATTATTCGCAACGCTTGTAGCATACAAATTGTGTCAAATCATAGACGAACAAATTTGCATATCATTCGCAAACAAGAAGATTCATACACGTACCGCCATTACACTCCCAAATTATAGGAGGGAATAAGTAGTTACGCAAAACATCAACATATATTTCCACATACTGCGTGTGCGTGTATGTAGTTTCATTTAATACACAGTGACTTGTCATTGCTATGTTCACACATTACTTACCTATCGCTATTGGCTGACCATGCCTTGAGCGTATTGTTGATGCACGCAACATATCCATAATAAGCGCTTGTCCAGTGAGTTGTATGCCACCTGGCACTATTTTCAATTGACCCATGCCATCCTGCAAATTTTGATATGATAAATACAATTGAAGGTCAATTAACAACAATTGCTGTGTGTAATGATGCAAATGTTTATGTAAATCAATTCAAGTGACTATGGTGCGCCACGTCGTATGAGTGATGTTAAATAGCCAACGTAATCGAACTGTCAGGAAGAGAGATATGCTTTTGGGAAGTGTGGTATAAAATATTTGTAAGAATGATTTGAATCTCATGAAGAAAAAATTTAGACATCATAAAAGCTAGGCTAGTATAAAAATCAAAATTTTTATTGGTGTATTTTAGGGACATCCGAATACATACGATTGTGTGGCACTAAAAAATACCTGTGAAGTCATACCATTTGTATAGTAGATCTCGAAGATCTAAGAATGACTGCATGCAAAATTTTCCCCGAATACCTCCAGGGTCGTGAGTTGCGGACAAAAACTCAGCTTTTCGCACCTTTGCACTCTTGCGTGCTCACAACCTTGTTGGGTATAACCCGATTTTCAGTTTCTATAAATAATAAGGTTATACCAACCCTGCATTGCATCAAAGCTGGAAATTGATTATGAGTTCAATAAGTATTCATTTTCTTATATGTTGTTAAAACTGACTCAGTAATTTAGATTTTAATAAAAACAAAATTTGTAAGAAATTTAAAATTGCATCAAAACGACTAAAAAATATTTACTTAGCCCATTTTTTTTTAGTTTGGAATCGCCCTTTCCAGACTAATATGACTATAATTTTATTATCAACCAACTGATTTTAAACCATTCCTCAGTTTTGGATAGACAAAAATTAATTGTTTAAATGGCATACACAGTACTGAATTCGATATCTCCAACATTAATACTTTATACTAGCGTAAAGGCAGATGCCTTTATCTACTCAGCCAAAAGAAGGCCCGCCGCTAGTTTTGCAATTGTTCTCTAAGTATTGCCTTTTTGGTGCTATTCCTTTATACATATATTAGGAAATTGTTGGATATTTCAAGCTCAATATTCAACTCCCAAGAAGCTAGTTGATGAAGAAGTGAAATTCAGAAACATGTCCTAGTAACCATCTTTGTAATTTTTCTCTAATATCAATAAAAAAACAGTTGCATAAAGCAATATGAGCATGTCTCATTTGTTAAATACATATACTAATATTGATATAGTAGTGAAAAGGGGAAGCACTACTTATAAAGCACTGCTAAAAGTCCAATGTTACGAAGCTCTTGAGAGCGTACCTATAAATATTCCACACAATAAAGATTAAAAACATATAGAATTAGTATGTACCTAATTGTGTATAAAGGAATAGCAACAAAAAGGCAATAATTAGAGACTAATTTCGAAACGAGCAGCGGGCCTTCATATGGCGGAGTGGAAAAATCATCTGCATTTACGCTAGTATAAAGTATGAAGGTTGGATATTTCCAGTTCAAAACTGGTAAAAGTTTTAAAATCCATTGAAAACTGCAAAAGTTATAGTCATATTAGTCCAAAAAGGGCGATTATAAACTAAAACAAAAATGGGCTAAGTAAAAATTTTTTGGTCGTTTTTATACAATTTTATCAATTACCTTTTCATTATTTTTACAAATCATCTTTTCATTGAAATCTCAATTGCTCTGTCAGTTTCTACTACATGTAAGAAAGTGAATGCTCATTCAACTCATAATCAAATAAAAAAGGGGAAAAAACCGGAGAGAAACTGAAGATCGGGTTATAGGTCTTCGAAAACTACTAGAAAAATGGGATAACTTATTAAGTATTTTCAATTTTATCTTTTTTTGTAAAAATGGGGTATTTATTTTCTAATTGGCCAAAGATAGTTATTCCTCGACACAGAGATTCTAAACAATCAGTTTTGAAATACTTAATATATATATTAATGCTATTAGTATTATTATGGTTTTCGTCTTTTTTATAATTTTTTTGGAATTATATTTATATTTGTCATATTTGCTTTGTATTATTTAAGGCTGATTGATGTACTACCTAAAAGACTCGAGTGTTATTTCTACAAATTGTTTATACAAATAATTAAATAAAATAATAAAACAATTTGAAGAGACTAGTTATGTAAATTAGGAGTTTGAAGAAACAAAGTTCCCCGGTGCAGATATTGTTCGTTGAGCTAAGAGATAATTCGTTGGGGAATTGATGACATCACAATCAAAGTACTTTCATCTTCTTCCTGGTTCCATTTAGTGAGTGAACATCCGCTCTACTAATGCTGCAATAAGAGGTATTCACTGTAGGTATCGGAGAGGGCGTGAAATCAATACCTATAACTGTACTTGACTGAGTAGCCATACATTTTAATAATTTTTTTCACACCGCCATTTATTTTAATGCTATGAACTATAGAATTATATTTAAGTTTTATTGGTTTCGCCATATTTTTGTTGAATCGAACGAAAAGAGAAATTTTTTTATTTCGAAATTGCCTTTGCTTATTTTTTTCCCAGTCTAGTGAGGTTGAAGGTTGATCTGGCTGGTTCGTGAGGACTTCACATAGACTTAATGGGTCCTTAGTATTCCTATTCTAGTGAAAAATCCTATAAAAAAGTAATCCAATGAGGTCGTCTTTAAGGTAAGCAGAACTTTGTTAAAAATAATAATAACTTTAATGATATTTAGTGAAAATTTTGAAAAAAATAAATAACTTTCCTTATTCTTCTTCAATTAAAGTTCCATAATATATTTTAAACTGGGCCGTTGTGGACTCATTGAAATTAATGGAACTTATTTAAATGAAACTTCATACGATCAAATATCATAAGATCAAACGGAAATTTCCTCAATTGCAAACTAACCTAAGTCATAAACTCAGTTGAGCTTTTGACCATTTGAAATGGCCATTAAGCAAATTGATCTTATGGTAATTTCAAGTGGTCTTAACATCAACTGAAATTTTGGCCATTGATCTTATGTCACTCCATCGTGGAATGGCGGAAAATTCACACTTAGAGAGTAATGAGTAGAATAAATAAATAAATAAATATAAGGCGCGATAACCTCCGAAGAGATCTAAGGCCGAGCTTCTCTTCCAATTTGCGTCGTGCTCCTCTTGATTTTCCCTGCAAATTGGCCGGACGGGACCTACATGTTTTATGCCGACTCCGAACGGCATCTGCAAAGCAGATGAGTTTACACTGAGCTTAGCTTTACTAATTTGATCGTTTACATAAAAGTGTACTGCTGATTTCAGCTTAAGTATGCAGTGTGGCGGGCTTAAATGAAGTTAACTTAAAATCGCACTGAAAACCAGCCTTTTAAAAGCTAAGTATAGTGAATATATGTATGCTAAGTACTCACCAATGTAAAATCCATCACCTTTAATATCCACAGTGTCAACACCAAATTGGTGATGATCAACAGCATCAGCAGCACCAGCAAGCCATAAAGGCACTTCTTACGCCAGCCCACCAATTCCAAATGTGCACTCAAATTGTCCATGTATACAATGTTGTTGGCGTTATTATTGCCACCTTTGTGTAATGTACTATTATTATTGTTGTTGCTGTTGCTGTGATTACTACTATTGCCACTACCACTCGCCGCACTATTTGTGGTACTAGCAGCACCTGTGGTCATTCTCTTAGGCAACGGCCGACGTATGAATATTTGTTGTTGTTGTTTATGTTGTTGCAATTCAGCTTGTTTCACCTTGACTGTTACACGTTGCCGTTTGTCGTGGCCGTTCAGTGGAAAGTTTGTTGCTTTATTTGTACGACTGCCAACAATATCGAGAGTGTCAACGGCATAAGCGGCGTGTGGTATTGTTGTTGTTGTTGTTATGCGTGGCAATGTACGATTACGCGATGTTGGATGTTGGTTTGCTATTATTGCGCTTGTGACTGTATTGTCAAAGTGAGTCGCAACACCAACACTAACACTTGCCACAATGCTTGAATTACCGTCGTCAATTGTTGAGTTTGTTGTTTTTGTTGCCTTCACATTTACACTTTTTGGCAAAATCGATGTGCTTGCCACGTTTGCTTGTTGCACGTTGGTATTTTCGATGTCGGCACGATTAGGTGAATTTGAATTTAATTGTTTTTGTTGTTCTATTGGTTGTGAATTATTAACAAATTTTGCTTTTTCAATCTCATTGCTAAAATTGTTGTTGTTCTGATTTTGATTTTCCAATTGTTGTTGCAACTGTTTTTGTTGTTGCTTTTCACGTTTAAATGTTGCTGTAGGCGATGTGAATCGAAAGGTCGCCACTGTTTCTGTCTGAAGTTCATTTGATGTTGCACTTTGTTGTTTTTGTTTTAAATCTGGTGATTGCTGTGAAAGAATTTGATCATACAATTCAGTTTTGTTGTTGTTGGTAGTTGTTATTATGGTTACTGTTGTAAAACCGTTTAGTTTGCTGCATTTTTGGTGAATGTGGCATGATGCAGTCGATGTGGTAGGTTAATGAGACATGAAGTGGGGTTATTTCATTGTGAGCGCATTGAAATTATTTCACATGAAGCAGTTGTAGTAGATGAATGTGTTTGCATGCCGTTAGGGAAAGGAAAATTACGAAATGTTAGAAAAATCGTAAGACTGAAATAAATGTACTTTTTTGTATTTTTGTTGTATTCGCTTTAAAAATGTTAGTCCCATGGTGAAGGGAATCTCTTATTCGACATGCAGTTTGTCAACGTAGTGAAGTCTCATGTGAACTCCATAGCTCCCGACTATGTAGAAGAGTAATTTAGGAACTGCGTCGTCAGTGATTTCGTTGAAAAAGAAATGCAGGCTAAAATATACTACATAGAATGGAAAAGGTTAGGTAAAGTTAAGAGGGCGTTGATGAAACCCTCACACAATTATACTAGGAGACATTTTTTTTTTAGTGAATGCCCTCAGTGAGTGCTTACTTCCTAGTAGTCCTCAACGAACCACTTTCTTTATCTACTAAACTTATGTAGGAGAGAAATGCGCACTCCCCTACCTCTGCCAGGTTGTGGAGAAACAGTGCTGCAAGAAATCTGGGTGGTCTTACCTGCAGTCCTGGAAATCGGCAGAGAAAAGGTTTAATTTACTGCTCTTTGTCCACATATCTGCAGATGGAGCTTGTTGGTATACGCCAACGTCAGAGCATCGGTGTAATGGTGCAATCACCTGTTATGACACTCGTAAGTTCTCTCACTGTAAATTTTTTTAGCTTGAGAATGAAGGTAGTTCCTTTCCCAACCAAACATTGGCATAATCACCTTGTGACATAGCCAGCTTAGTTCATACCAAGTCCCTTGCCTTGCGAAAAAATTCCTGGCTGCCTCATCTGCAAACTCATTCCCTATTAAATAAACCTGTGCCAAGGTACCCAAAAAAAGAGATATTGAGATACCGCGGGACTCGAAAACCCTTTAAATTACCCGATTTTTTCACGGTCAACTGTAATTCCTTTAAGGCCTGGCTGCCGAAAAATTCGTTACATACTGTCTGCTATCGTACAGTCCTGGATCAGTCTGACTGCTCTCTCTATGGTGTAGACTTTCGCTTGAAGGACACTGCTTAAGTCAGGAACTCAGTACCTGTGCATATTATCAATGCAGTTTAGCTCCGGTTGCCGGAATGTACTGAATGCATTTGCAAGCAAGCCGGAAAGAAGAACGAGCTAATAAAGAAGATTCGGACCTGCACATCGAGAGACGAGTGAGCTTAAAGCATGAAACCATGTCTTTGGAAATTGCAAAGCAAATAATTTTGGGAAATGGTAAGAGCATTACAAGAAGAGGTGAAGTAACTTATACGCTTAATTGATTTAAAAATGAGACTCTGGGTTACATAGTTCTAGATTATGGAGGGAACTAAAGCTGTGACTCTGGTTGTGGTCGAGAAAATAAGCAAAGTAACGAAGCAGAACCAATGTTATAGATCTTAGCAATCCGCATGTGCGGGCGTCCACCGGAAGGTAGATATACTTTAAAAGGAAGCTTCTTAGTGTCGTTAACAGATATCATGCAAATGTAATGCTCCTTCTACAACATCCGAAATTCATGTTATAAGGATTCGAGCACCTCGATCCGCAGAGAGAGATAAGCACTATATTTTCCAAATAAACGAGAAAGCGGACATAACCAGATTTTCGGAAAATGCTTTAAGACGTTTGAAGTATTTATTACCTGCTTAGAAAAAGAAAGTATAAGGACAATAATCGTAAAAACTTAAAGCAGGGGAACTAGAAAAGGACCTGCCGAAATTGAAGGTAATGCAACAAAATGGAAAAACGAAGGCGTAATAGCGGATATGTTTGGATGGAGATAAAAATAGTAATTACAGTGCGAGTCTCACAAATACGCCTGCAACACTGTGAAGTGGCGTCGATGAATATCCTTCCGAACCTATAGTAAGTTTTTTAGATGTGATGGTGGTAGAAAAGTAATGGCTTCCATGTATGTAGAGAGGTTCCTGGACTCAGCTTTTTTTAAGCAAAGATGAATAGAAGGGTAGTTGCTGAAATCACATATTCTACAATCCATGAGCGTCCTTTCCTGTCGCAAACGCAAAAGTGACTTTCACCATGTACGGCTTAAATACCCGTTATACTTATAAGGAAGATCTGCCCAAATTTTTCAATGCTTTAAAATTTCAGCATTTAACACGTGAAGTGTTAGCCACAGAGAGAGAAAGTAGCAGGATCTTGCAATGCTGCAACATTCTTTTAATTCTACAACCCTATAACAACGCCACCGCAGAAGAGCTTAGACCGTTCATTGCACTAATAACCGCGTATGTAAAAGCTTTTTCATTAGGAAAACAAAGGGAAGAAGCCAACAGCCATGCATAATTATTTGAAGTACCAGGGTCTATGCAAAAATTATAATTGGAAAGACCGTAAAAATTTTACAAAGTTCAAATAACCCTGTTCAGGCGGGATATACCTTGAAAGGGGCTATTTATGGTGATAGCTTCACTAAGATGAACAAATGTGGCAGGACGACTCTACCTTCCGTATTCATATTTCCAGTTGATTAGTTTTGTTTTCTTGTTTTTCCGACAGGGTGGTTAATTGATATATATTGGAAAGATTTTCCATCATCCCTTGTAAAACTTGGTTTGAAGACAAGTCGATTTCGGCGTTGCGCCATCATCAGTGTAAGTTTTCGTTCAGAACGACGAAGGGATGACGGAAAATTGTTCCAATATACATCTATCTCCAGTTTGATGATAGGGATGCTTTGCCATACAACAACACAATCGCGTATAACGAAGTCGTACATGTTGAAAATAGCAGTTGAGCTGAATCTTCTTATATAAGGAAGATAAACTTTATTAATTACTAAACTATGCGGCAATTTTAACAAGAGGCTTTGATCAAGGGCTGGCGGTAAATAATTTTATACGAGTCAAGTTAAACAAAAAAAAAAAAAAAACACATTTGTATCGTTTTCTCCGACCCGTCTAAAACCATCTAAACCAATGAGCGACAATAAAGACAATTATTTTAGTAGTGTAATCTATTGTGAAATTTAGAGTCTTCCCTTATGGCTGTCAACAGTTCAATATAATATTTTACAACACATATAAAAGTCAAAATTTTTTATTGCTTTTAGTTCTTGTGCCAAAAATGCTGATCACAAAAATTTTGTTTATTATTCTTGCGTCCAAGTGGCGACAGATAGTAAAAGAGAGAAGCAACTGTGCCGTCTTAATGGCGGCTAAAGATCTATTTAGGAAAGCCAACTTTATGTGTACAATTAGTATTGAATAAAAATATATAAAAAAAATTTACTTACCAAGCGCTCAATTTTTGATTGGAATTCGAATGGCCCATCAAATATTTCGTATCATTGTCAATTTGTGGTGCATCAGTTGATGTGGGTGAGATAGATGCAGAGTGGCAACCATTTTTAGTATGGTCACTCAGCTGCAAATAAATAAAAACTTGAATATTAAGTGAGTCATTTAGACATGAAATTAAATTAATGTATTATTTCAGTATTTGCCGTAACTTCGTGTTTTAGTTAAAAATATTGTAAATGCGAAAATCAAAAAAGTGCTAAAAATATTTTTGCAAAAACAAGATAGTATTAGGTTAGTTTGAACTGGCCGGTCCATGGGGACCTCACATAGACTGATTGAGTCCGTAGTGTTACCAGAAGTTTGTTTTAACGACCAAATTGAAAATCCCTATCAAAAACCAGGACCTATGTTATAAAATAACTCCGTCCTCTTGGCAAATACTAGAAGCTTCTTGGGACTTAAGCCACTTGCTGCTTCTAGATCTGACAGCTCTATCACTCCTAATAGCAGGAGTCTTAGCCTGGCAAGCGCAGGGCACGAGCACAGAACGTGCTCGATCGTTTCCTCCTCCAACCCGCACTTCCTACATCTGCTATCACTGACCAAGCCTAATTTAAAGCATGTGACGCCAGAAGGCAGTGTCCAGTCAGAATACCCGTCATGAGTCTACAGTCCTCTCCTTTTAATGATAAAAGCAACTTTGTTAGTCAAAGGTTGTAAGACCTACACATAATCTTCAACACTTTACAGCCCCTCGCTTGAACCCACGCCTATCCCGCTTGGTCGATCATGTGCACCTCTCGCCTTCGCTTAATGTCGCCCTGTCTAATTGGGACGTCTACGGAGCAAGCTTCAAGGGATGCACCCTTTTTAGCTAGTTCATCCGCTTTTTCAACCTCACCTAACCTAAGATAGTATTAATTAAAGCTACTGATTTTAATCAAATAATCTATATCATTAAATTTCAAAAAAATTTATTAGGCGTCGTTGTTCACACATAAACATCTATTTACATAATTACAGTTTAAATTGGTTTATTGTTAATGACACTAAGCAAAAACTGCATTTACATCGCAGATCATTTAATTTTTTTAATAAATTATTTTATAGCTGTTGACTTAAAAACTGATTGACCTGGGAATCAGTCATGTACAGCAAATACTTCTAACTATTATCTAAAATGCATTCGAATTATTTAAAAAAAAAAACAAGAGAACTGCAAACGTGTGCAGATTAAGCTTTCCGTTAAAAAAAGATTGCTTGGCTGGGCAGAATATTGTAATGTATTTTGGGAAATAGCGACTATTTTGCAGCTTCTGCTAACTTTTGAATCGCTGAACTGTCGATAAATAACGCCAATATTCAGTATTAGAAAATGGTCTTTATTTAGACTACTCTGGGAATAGTACAATTTTACTTCAATATCACGTCCTCAGCTTGCGCTGCTTTTATACTCTATGTTGCCTCATCCGCATATTTCTCCTAAGGTATAGACGTTTAACTTTCCAGAACTGTTGCATCGGATACTTGGTTAGTTAACTATATGTATGTGTATGTGTGAGTAACAACTTCGACTGATGACTACATGTGTGTTTGTGAGATATCTTTTCACTTCGAGCTGCTGGTTATGTGTGTCGAATATTCTTCGTTGCCTTGAACATAAGCGTAACTGCTTTCCGTTTTTGTTGTTTTGATTATTTACTAACAGCCTAGTGATATCAAACCTTCGCCAAAATATAGTAAACTATGATCTAAAAACCACCTGTGCAAAATTGTAGCCGTATTGGATGACTTTTACAGCCGATTTGCTTTTGAAAATTTGTAAAGCCATATGCATTCAAGGTTCAACGTTAATTTGTTATTAATTTATTACGTGAACTAGAAAACTAAATTGGGAGGGTAAATATCGGTAAAAGTGTACCTGGTCTGAGATTTCGCGAAGTTACACATTCGGAAAACCAGAAACCGTCGTAATAACCTCAAAATTTTAAGCATCTTGCAAAGAACTGCGAAACCGGCTTTCATGCGAACGACTTTCCCTACCAAAATAACTCAATAAATAGTAGGAATTTTGCCTAAATTTTGATGTTATATTAAAGGTTAATCAATTTTAGATTACACTTGTTGAAACTATCAACAAATCAGTTCAAAAATGGAAAAGTTATAGCGAATTTTGTAAAATGACATGCTGTACAAAAGATCAATAAAAAATTTGATACATAAAACACATGAATCAATTACTAGAGGTTTCTTTTCCAATGATGACATAGCTTTGACACTCCTTTGGGAAATCTGGACGGGTTGCTTTTACTAAGTAAGGAAAATGGGGTATATTTCAATCCTCTTCTGCGAAATTTGTAGTAGAAAAGTATCTTTAGTAGTATATTAGTAGTGATAATAGATTTGTAAGTGCCAACAGGTTTTGGGGAAAACATTCACTTCCAACTAATTATTTCGTTAAATGATATAGACTTATGTTAGTTTGGTCATTCTTTCAGAATTTGTTTGAAGAATGCCGTACGTTAGAATTTTATTCAAAAATACTAAAATTTTTTTTCAAAAACTCCATATCTGAGTGCAAGTTCAGTGCATTTCGGCATAAGAGGAAGTTAAGAAAAATTCTTCTGAGATAAGGCGTTCTTCAACCTAATTCTGGTATAGGGCGATTTTATGACAAATCCTGGAGTGGGAAGTTTTTGAAAATTATTTTGAGATATGACGATTTTAAACAGACAGCCGACAAAGGGTGTTACTCTACTCAGCCGCCGCAATGAACTAACAAAAGAATACAAGAAAATGACTTATTTTCTTAAAGTTTTATATTCCAGCCTTGACTTTGACAGAAGAGCTAAGCTTTTGTGCGTTCCTGCTACAAAGGACTATTCACCTTTTTATTTTGAAATTTCGGAAAGCTCTTTTCCGTCAAGTATTCATGTGCTTCGTTTGATATTCGTTCGTTTTATACTACCTCACGAGGTCGGAATATATCAAATAAGTATAACATAATATTCCAAATATAAATCGATTCCACAAATTCTTAAATAGCGATGAATGTTCCGAATATACGGAATGAATAATTTAACATACTCAATGAGTACATTTCGTTATGGCATCTCCATTATTTACTAATGGCATTTTTAAGTGAATCGATTTATTAGTCTAGATTTTGACGTTGAACGATGCATTTTGTATTGGTTTAGGTTTCATGTGTTCATAGGTTTACGAAAGTGCACGATTCCTTGGTGTCCGTACTTTTCATAAAACCTATATTCAGCCACACTAACAGATCATGGCATAGTTAATAAACTCATCATAAAATGAAAAAATTGTTATAAAATTATGCAGTTCAGTACTTATCGAGTATTTGTAAACTGATTGTTTCCTATTTCTATTACTAATATTTATCGAAAAAACGCAAAGAAACAATACAGTTAACGGATGCCAATTCGCGTTGGGCTAAAAATGGCTGCAATTGTAAACAAATTTGTTAGCTGAGCCAACCTCTCGCGATTGAATTATGCATAAAACCCACACTAGTATTCCTATGAAATTTTTATAAAAAAAAGTTGATGTTTTTGAAATAAATTTTCCGATTATATGTGCTGTACAGTCTCAATAGACAAAAGAAGCTATTAATTCGCTATAACTTTCCTATCTCTCACCCGATTTAAAAATGATTCACATCAGTAGCATGTGAGTATGATTGGGATTTCCTATCCCTCAAAATTTGCTATCTCACAACTGCAACTTATCCGTCTGCGATTCTGAATTGTGCTCTGTTTCTCGAATTAGTCTAGAAATGGCGAGATCTTATGGCGACAGCGGATCGTTAATATGGCGACAATCATTTTCTCTGCTCTGTATAAAAACTACATACATATAATCTCCTTTCAACTCTGAATTCAGAGGCCGAAACCCCTCTTTTCATAGGTTGATTTATATATTGGCTTATAAGTTTATTAAACTCAGCGTGCTTTATACACAGGGTATATTAACTTTGATTGGATAACGGTTGGTTGTACAGTAGGGCGGTTCGATTTAAAAATCGCTCATTGCCCTGTGAAAATCGTATTCTAGGGATCAAAATAAGAAACTTTGCCGAAGGAGCCATATCTCCAAAACGAATTCTGACGCTAATTTCTAATAATTTTTTTTAATTTCTTTTCTATTACTAAGTTAAATTCGTTTTTTCATTTATATATGTTCGGACTAAATAAATTTCTAAAGAGAAAAATAAACCCCAAAAAGAAAAAAAACATAGGCATTTCAAAGTGGGATTCTTCAAAATTTGCCCCTACGACCCAAAGGGGGGGGGGGACATCAGAATTCGTTTTAGAGGTATGGTTCCTTCAGAAAAGTTTCTTATTTTGATCCCTAGAATATGATTTTCACAGAGCAATGGGCGATTTTTTTGCCTCCTCACAAATCGACCCGGCCTATTGTACAGGTATAAAGGAATCGAGATAGATATAGAGTTCTATATATCAAAATCATCATTATCGAATTTGATTGAGCCATCTCCGTCTGCCCGTTAACACGATAACTTGAGTAAATATTGAGATATCTTCACCGAATTTAGTACACGAGCTTATTTGGACCGAGAATAGATTGGTATTGAAAATTAGCGAAATCGGATGATAACCACGCGCACTTTTTATACTCAGTTGAGCAGAGCTCACAGAGTATATTAAGTTTGATTGGATAACGGTTGGTTGTACATATATAAAGGAATCGAGATAGATATAGATTTCCATATATCAAAATAATCAGGATCGAAAAAAAATTTGATTGAGCCATGTCCGTCCGTCCGTCCGTCCGTCCGTTAACACGATAACTTGAGTAAATTTTGAGGTATCTTGATGAAATTTGGTATGTAGGTTCCTGGGCACTCATCTCAGATCGCTATTTAAAATGAACGATATCGGACTATAACCACGCCCATTTTTTCGATATCGAAAATTTCGAAAAACGGAAAAAATGCGATAAGTTATTGCCAAAGGCGGATAAAGCGATGAAACTTGGTAGGTGGGTTGATGTTATGACGTAGAATAGAAAATTAGTAAGATTTTGGACAATGGGCGTGGCACCGCCCACTTTTACAAGAAGGTAATTTAAAAGTTTTGCAAGCTATAATTTGGCATTCGTTGAAGATATCATGATCAAATTTGGTAGGAACGTTACTACTATTACTATATATGTGCTAAATAAAAATTAGCAAAATTGGATGAAGAGCACGCCCACTTTTTAAAAAAATTTTTTTTTAAATTCAAATTTTAACAAAAAATTTAATATCTTTACTGTATATAAGTATATTAAGTCAGAATTCAACTCCGGTAATGATATGATGCAACAAAATACAAAAATAAAAGAAAATTTCAAAATGGGCGTGGCTCCGCCCATTTTCATTTAGTTTGTCTAGAATACTTTTAATGCCATAAGTCGAACAAAAATTTACCAATCCTTCTTAAATTTGGTAGAGGCATAGACTCTATGACGGTAACTGTTTTCTGTGAAAATGGGCGAAATCGGTGGAAGACACGCCCAGTTTTTATACACAGTCCACCGTCTGGCCTTCCTCTCGACCGTTAACACAATAACTTGAGCAAAAACCGATATATCTTTACTAAACTTAGTCCACGCACTTATCTGAACTCACTTTATATTGGTATAAAAAATGGCCGAAATCCGACCATAACCACGCCCACTTTATCGATATCGAAAATTACGAAAAATGAAAAAAATGCCATAATTCTGTACCAAATACGAAAAAAAGGATGAAACATGGTAATTGGATTGGTTTATTGACGCAAAATATAACTATGGAAAAAACTTTGTAAAATGGGTGTGACACCTACCATATTAAGTAGAAGAAAATGAAAAAGTTCTACAAGGCGAAATCAACAGCGTTTGGAATCTTGGCAGGAATACTTTTAGTGGTATTGCATATATAAATAAATTAGCAGTACCCGACAGATGATTTTCTGGATCACCTGGTCCACATTTTGGTCGATATCGCGAAAACGCCTTCACATATACATCTAAGGGCTACTCGCTTTTAAAACCCTCATTAATACCTTTAGTTTGATATCTATATCGTAAAAACACATTCTATAGTAACCCCTGGTCCACCCTAATGGCGATATCTCGAAAAGGCGTCCACCTATAGACCTAATGCCCTCTCCCTCCTAAAATGCTCAGTAACACCTTTCGTTTGATACCCATATCGTACAAACATTCTAGAGTCACCCCTGGCCCACCCTAATGGCGATATATCGAAAAGTTGTCCACCTATAGACCTAATGCCCACTCCGTCTTAAAATGCTCAGTAACACCTTTCGTTTGATACCCATATCGTACAAAGATTCTAGAGTCACCCTTGGTCCACCTTTATGGCGATATCTCGAAAAGGCGTCCACCTATAGAACTAAGGATTACTCCCTTTTAAAATACTCATTACCGCCTTTCATTTGATACCCATATCGTACAAACACATTCTAGAGTCACCCTGGCCCACCCTAATGGCGATATCTCGAAAAGGCGTCCACTTATAGACCTAATGCCCACTCCCCCTTAAAATGCTCAGTAACACCCTGGTCCACCCTAATGGCGATATCTCGAAAAGGCGTCCACCTATAGACCTAATGCCCTCTCCCTCCTAAAATGCTCAGTAACACCTTTCGTTTGATACCCATATCGTACAAACATTCTAGAGTCACCCCTGGCCCACCCTAATGGCGATATAGAGTCACCCTTGGTCCACCTTTATGGCGATATCTCGAAAAGGCGTCCACCTATAGAACTAAGGATTACTCCCTTTTAAAATACTCATTACCGCCTTTCATTTGATACCCATATCGTACAAACACATTCTAGAGTCACCCTGGCCCACCCTAATGGCGATATCTCGAAAAGGCGTCCACTTATAGACCTAATGCCCACTCCCCCTTAAAATGCTCAGTAACACCCTGGTCCACCCTAATGGCGATATCTCGAAAAGGCGTCCACCTATAGACCTAATGCCCTCTCCCTCCTAAAATGCTCAGTAACACCTTTCGTTTGATACCCATATCGTACAAACATTCTAGAGTCACCCCTGGCCCACCCTAATGGCGATATATCGAAAAGTTGTCCACCTATAGACCTAATGCCCACTCCCTCTTAAAATGCTCAGTAACACCTTTCGTTTCATACCCATATCGTACAAAGATTCTAGAGTCAACCTTGGTCCACCTTTATGGCGATATCTCGAAAAGGCGTCCACCTATAGAACTAAGGATTACTCCCTTTTAAAATACTCATTACCGCCTTTCATTTGATACCCATATCGTACAAACACATTCTAGAGTCACCCTGGCCCACCCTAATGGCGATATCTCGAAAAGGCGTCCACTTATAGACCTAATGCCCACTCCCCCTTAAAATGCTCAGTAACACCCTTCGTTTGATACCCATATCGTACAAACATTCTAGAGTCACCCCTGGCCCACCCTAATGGCGATATCTCGAAAAGGCGTCCACCTATAGACCTACCCAATACCCAGTAACACCTTTCGTTTGATACCCATATCGTACAAAGATTCTAGAGTCACCCTTGGTCCACCTTTATGGCGATATCTCGAAAAGGCGTCCACCTATAGAACTAAGGATTACTCCCTTTTAAAATACTCATTACCGCCTTTCATTTGATACCCATATCGTACAAACACATTCTAGAGTCACCCTGGCCCACCCTAATGGCGATATCTCGAAAAGGCGTCCACTTATAGACCTAATGCCCACTCCCTCTTAAAGTGCTCAGTAACACCTTTCGTTTGTTACCAATATCGTACAAACACATTATAGAGTCACTCCTGGCCCACCCTAATGGCGATATCTCGAAAAGGCGTCCACCTATAGACCTACCCAATACCCAGTAACACCTTTCGTTTGATACCCATATCGTACAAAGATTCTAGAGTCACCCTTGGTCCACCTTTATGGCGATGTCTCGAAAGGGCGTCCACCTATAGAACTAAGGATCACTCCCTTTTAAAATACTCATTACCACCTTTCATTTGATACCCATATCGTACAAACACATTCTAGAGTCACCCTGGCCCACCCTAATGGCGATATCTCGAAAAGGCGTCCACTTATATAGCTAATGCCCACTCCCTCTTAAAATGCTCAGTAACACCCTTCGTTTGATACCCATATCGTACAAACATTCTAGAGTCACCCTTGGTCCACCTTTATGGCGATATCTCGAAAAGGCTTCTTTCCACCTATAGAACTAAGGATCACTCCCTTTGAAAATACTCATTAACACCTTTCATTTGATACCCATATCGTACAAACACATTCTAGAGTCACCCTTGGCCCACCTTAATGGCGATATCTCGAAAAGGCGTCCACCGATAGACCTAAGGCCCGCTCCCTCTTAAAATGCTCAGTAACACCTTTCATTTGATACCCATATCGTACAAACAAATTCTTGAGTCAGCCCTGGTCCACCTTTATGGCGACATCCCTAAATGGCGTCCATCCATAGATCTATGGCCTACTCTCTCTTAAAATACTCTTTAATACCTTCCATTTGATACACATGTCATACAACCACATTCCAGGGTTACCCTAGGTTCATTTTCCTACATGGTGATTTTCCTTATTTTGTCTCCATAGCTCTCAACTGAGTATGTAATGTTCGGTCACACCCGAACTTAGCCTTCCTTACTTGTTATATATATAACGTTTTGGAAAACACAAAAAACCTGACTATTAATAAATAATACACCTAGAATGTTGAAATTTGACGTGTGGACTGATATTGAGACTCTGGATAAAAATTTGAAAAAAAATTGTTTAAATGGGCGTGGTACCGCCCACTTGTGATAAAATCAATTTTACAAATATTATTAATCATAAACCAAAAATCGTTAAACCTATCGTAACAAAATTCGGCAGGGAGGTTGCCTTTACTATAAGGAATGCTTTGAAGAAAAATTAACGAAATCGGTTAAGGACCACTCCCAATTTTTAAAAGGGTTGTGGACGAATAAAATACGCTATATCTTTGCAAGAAAGAGCTTTATATCAATGGTATTTCATTTCCCAAGTGAGTTTATAACATTAAATAGAAAATACTTCAAATTTAAAAAAATGACCGTGGCGTCGCCCCTTTTATGACTAAGCAATTTTCTGTTTCGGTAGCCATAACTCGAAGAAAAATTAACATATCGTAATGAAATTTTGTTCACATATTTTTCTTAGAGTAGAAAATATATCTAGTAAAAATGGACGGGATGGGTTAAAGACCACGGCAACTTAGATATAAAACAAGTTTAAAATGGTCGTAGACTAGAATAATAAGCTATAATTTAGCAAAAAATAGTTTTGAATCAATGATATTTCACTTATCAAGTTTTATTTTAAGAGGCAGACATTTTTTTTTAAACGGGCGGTGCAACGTGTTATGTAGAAAAGTAATTTATCTGAAATGAAATGTACAATTGAAGCTCACTCTGAGTATATAATGTTCGGTTACACCCGAACTTAAACACCTTTACTTGTTTTTGTTTGGTCTATGATCAAAACTTTAATGTCATCTGAAAAAAGAAATTTTTTCGCTTTTAGCATTGTTTTAGTTGTAAATTTGTATGTAGAAATCTAGAAGAAACCTTACAAAGTATATCGAAAAACCAACGTAGTACATCCCTTGTTTATTTGGTATAACAGTTTTCTTGACTATCTTGGTTACGTGTAGTATATACCAAGAATAACTGAAAAAAGTCCAAACTCAATTTTGCTTCCAACAAGATACGAATTTCAAATATTATATAAGGTTTTATTTTTGCGTTATTTGGTTTTGTATGAAAATACAAAAGAAGCAGCTGTGAGAAAAAAGTTGTCAAACATTTAAGTACGGCTGAGCTATTCCCCTTTGACCATTTCTAAATGAAAAATGTTGGTTCTGTTATGACAGAAGGTAAATTTTTATACTGGTTTGGCCTCCATACCAAAAAAAAAAAAAAGTTGCTAATGTCCGCCCCTAAATTTGAAGATTATATTGAGAGGGTTTCGGAAATTTTTTTTTTAATTTCTTTTGATCCTTCGAAATACAGCCGAAACGGTATTATCGTTGTAACTTATTTGACGTCAGATTTTTAAAATTCATATGTCATCATTTTGGCCTTGAGAAGCTTCACATTTCCGTTTAATGTCCCTTTAAGCTATGAATTCGTTTTCACATGATTAGGTCAGCTAACAAAATTTTACCCCCTCTAATGTATGTTTTTTTCCTTACCAAACACGTAACCAAAATAAATAACATATATAACAAGTAAGGAAGGCTAAGTTCGTGTGTAACCGAACTTTACATACTCAGCTGCCAAATTACTGCTTACAAAACTTTTAAATTACTTTCTTTTAAAGTGGGCGGTGCCACGCCCATTGTACAAAATTTTAATAATTTTCTATTCTGTCATTAGGCCAACCCACCTACGAAGTCTCATAGCTTTATCCGTCTTTGGTAATGAATTATGGCACTTTTTCTGTTTTTCGAAATTTTCGATATCGAAAAAGTGGGTGTGGCCACAGTCCAATTACGTTCATTTGAAATAGCGATATGAGATGAGTGCCCATGAACTTGCGTACCAAATTTCATTAAGATACCTCAAAATTTACTCAAGTTATCGTGTTTACGGACAGACGAACAGACAGAGGGGCGGACGGACGGACATGGCTATTGAAATTTCTTTTTTCGCCCAGATCATTTTGATATATAGAAGAAGCCCATATCTATGTTGAATAGTTTATGCCGTTACTAACTGTAAAGCTGTTAAGGTTTGTACGGCAGCCAAAGCTATTGAAAAACTTGTAACTTAAAACTTAATTTCATATTGGGCCAAGATTTTACATACGAGCAGCGAAGTTTAATATTCTATAAATATTTGGGAAATTTGGGATAAAAAAGATAACTTTTGTAGTTTGTAAAAAAACTGCTGAGAAAACTAACTTAATTTCAGGATTTTATTCCCTACAGAATTTTTAGGGTTTGCTCGGGGTAAAATTACAGCAGGTGATTGAGAAAACCCCTTAAATTCAATGCCAAATAAATTGATTAAATATTTGTGTTATCACTACACTGGGCATGTTTTGATTATCATATCAGTGACGCAAGTTTAATTTCATAAAAGTAAGCGAATTTATAACATGTACATATGTTTACTCTTAGACATGTACACACATATATTTATTTATAACTTTATTCAAAGCCACTGTTGCATATTTCCAGCAGCATGCAACACCTCGTCATAAAATAAATTTATTCATGCAAATGTATTCAAAATTGCCTTGAAACGCATCGTCATTGCCAACGGCATCTTTTAGTCGTACACACATACGCAGAAACACAAATTTTTTACGCATGTATTTGCAAATACATTTTTTACATGTCAAAAGTGCCAGCCACTGAGTGGGCGTCTCGACATTCACACTCAATTACTGCAAACAAGAACAAAAAGAAAGAACAAAAAAGTAAAAACAAGTAAGGAAGGCTAAGTTCGGGTGTAACCGAACATTACATACTCAGTTGAGAGCTTTGGAGACAAAATAAGGGAAAATCACAATGTAGGAACATGAACATAGGGTAAACCTGGAATGTGTTTGTACGATATGGGTAATAAATGAAAGGTGTTAATGAGTATTTTAAAAGGGTGGACGCCCTTTCGAGATATCGCCATAAAGGTGGACCAGGGGTGACTCTAGAATGTGTTTGTACGTTATGGGTATCAAATGAAAGGTGTTAATGAGTATTTTAAAAGGGAGGTGGCCTTAGTTCTATAGGTGGACGCCTTTTCAAAATATCGCAATAAGGGTGGACCAGGGGTGAGTCTAGAATGTGTTTTTACGATATAGGTATCAAACTAAAGGTATTAATGAGGGTTTTAAAAGGGAGTGGCCCTTAGTTGTATATGTGAAGGCGTTTTCGAGATATTGACCAAAATGTGGACCAGGGTGACCCAGAACATCATCGGGGGGTACCGCTAATTTATTTATATATGTTATACACCGAAGAGTATTCCTGACAAGATTCCAAGGGTTTTTGATTTTGCGCTCCAGAACTTTTTCATTTTCTTCTACTTAATATGGTAGGTGTCACACCCTTTTTACAAAGTTTTTTCTAAAGTTATATTTTGCGTCAATAAACCAATCCAATTACCATGTTTCATCCCTTTTTTCTTATTTGGTATAGAATTATGGAATTTTTTTCATTTTTCGTAATTTTCGATATAGAAAAAGTGGGCGTGGTCATAGTCGGATTTCAGCCATTTTTTATACCAAGAAAAAGTGAGTTCAGGTAAGTACGTGAACTAAGTTTAGTAAAGATATATCGATTTTTGCTGAAGTTATCGTGTTAACGGCCGAGTGGAAGGACAGACGGCCGACTGTGTATAAAAACTGGGTGTGGCTTCTACCGATTTCGCCCATTTTCACAGAAAATAGTTATCGTCATAAAATCTGTGCACCTACCAAATTCCACACGGATTGGTACATTTTTGTTCGACTAATGGCCTTAAAAGTATTCTAGACGAATTAAATGAAAAAGGGCGGAACCACGCTCATTTTGAAATTTTATTTTATTTTTGTATTTTGTAGCACCACATCATTACTGAATTTAAATGTTGACATAATTTACTTATATACTGTAAAGATATTAAATTTTTTTTTGAAATTTGACTTTAAAAAAAATCTTTTTTAAAAGTGGGCGTGTTCGTCATCTGATTTTGCTAATTTTTAATAAGCATACATATAGTAATAGGAGTAACGTTCCTGCCAAATTTCATCATGATATCTTCAACGACTGCGAAATTACAGCTTGCAAAACTTTTAAATTACCTTCTTTTAAAAGTGGCGGTGCCACGCCCATTGTCCAAATTTTACTAATTTTCTATTTTGCAATATAAGGTCAACGCACCTACCAAGTTTCATCACTATATCCATTTTCGGTAATGAATTATCGCACTTTTTCGGTCTTTCGAAATTTTCGATATCGAAAAAGTGTGCGTGGTTGAAGTCCGATTTCGTTCATTTTAAATAGCGATCTGGGATGAGCGCCCAGGAACCTACATATAAAATTTCATCAAGATACATCAAAAGTTACTTAAGTTATCGTGTTTACGGACGGAAGGACGGACGGACATGGCTAAATGAATTTCTTTTTTCACCCAGATCATATTGATATATAGAAGTCTATATCGATTAGTTTATGCCGTTACGGATTACCATTATGCAAACAAAGTTAGTATACTCTGTGAGCTTTGCTCAGCTGAGTATAAAAATAGCAAACTGAAACGGACAGTTTTTTGGTAGCAGTTTTTTAAATCGTTAGTTTTTACTAGTAAATATGTTCATATGCATGAATATAAATGTACAAATTTATAAAACCTCCTACTCCGCGTTATTTGAATCAATTTGGCGGGTAGACTATTGTCTGGCATGTGTGGGTTGAGAGGAAAAATTAAAAGCTATTTTTATGCCAAATTTTAATGCACATTTTATAAATGTTTGTACACAAGTGCGCGTGTACGAATAAACAAAAAGTATGTTAAAAACAAAAATATAACAAATGAAAGAATTAATTTTTGTACTATTTTTAACTTTTTTATGCAACTGTCGCAATAAATATATTTTTTGTATGCAGAATCTTCAAGGCGGATTTCGAGGAAAAGGAGTCTCGATTTTCATAGTATGAATGGGGTATTTACGACAGCTAAAGGATGACACTATAACTTTTTCCACATATATTGATTAATGCGTGTGATTCATTTTGCTAAATTTTAATAATAGTTGCTAATAACTGAAAATAGAATAAATTTAATATATAATATAACACACACCCCACACTTTTAGATTTAATTATTCTGTTAATAACATAAATTTTATTATAGGTACTTTTATTTTGATTAAATTAATTATGGTAGATTATTCCTCCTTTTGCAAATGTAACATACCATTTTTGTGATTAAATATTTTTTTTTTTATTTTTAGCTGTGTTAGTTAAAAAAACGTAGTTCTAAGTTTGATCGGAAGTTTTTAACTGAAGTGTTCTCAATGGTCACTACACCAAATTTGGGAGGGCCCTAAAATCAATTGGCCCTATGGCTTCTTCAAATGGCCACTGCCCAATTCAAATGGCTATAAGATAAATGGATCACAAGATCCTTTTGAAGTGGTCATGAGGTGAACTGACCTTATGTCCGTTGGCCTTATATCACCCCATCATTATATTATTGCATTGTCATCGATCCGTGATACGTATGCAAAATTTCAATTAAACTTATGGCCATTTGAACTGGTCATTAGATAAATTGGGTTTATGTCCTTTGAGCTTATATTCGTCACCATCAAATTGTTGCATTGTTATCGCGCCTTGATACGTTTGCAAAGTTTGCATTAACCGTATGGCCATTCTACTAAATAACATTCTGAACGTTGACCTTATGTCACCTCACCACTAAATTATTTTATGTATTTATATAGCGTCCAGTTCATTTGGGTCAAATTTACACGGTTTTATTTGGTTAGTACTGTCGTCCGCTTATACTATGTTCAAACAGAAAAATAAATTGAGGCTATTTCGATTTAAATTGAGTGGTGTTCATACAACTCTATTTAGCTTACACAATAGTAATTTGATAGCTGGTTGGCTCATCTCTACAGTAACAACATATCTTTGTTGAGACTGTCAAAATGTGCGTGTTGGTATTAGGTGAATAGAATGGAATGAAAACATAAAACTTTGAAATTTTTGTGTGTTGTAAGAAAATGTGTTCAGTGTTTTGTTTTCATTTTGATTTTGCCATCTTCTTTTGACAGTCCCTACTCCAGTGAAATGAAAGACATAAAATCAGCTGATGAAATGAGCCAACCATGTAGTTCAGCCATGCTTAAGTGACGTTTAAATATACTCAATAAACACACTTTACAATGTTGCATTTGCAGGTTGAAACAATTTATTACGCAATTTTATTTAAATTGGCAATTTATTATTAAATTTATTATATGACAAATTGCGTAATAAATTGCCCAAAGAGTATAAATTGCCAAGTTGGTGTGTGTTTGAACCTAGTATTATGGTTGCCTTACCACATTCGGCCCTTTTGACAATTTATTCGTCTCGCATGGTGGCTCGAATTGACCTGGAGGCTCCCATCTTTTCATATAATCGGCTTTCTCAAACTCTCTCTCAAACTCCTTAACCATAGTTCGGCAGACGAGTCACCGAGCTGATTTTTCATATTCTCCCCTCAAAAAAAACAAATTTTAAATACCTAGGACCTACCTAAAATATACGAGACACGTCTTTTCAATTCAGCGATAATAATTCAAGTGTTTTATTTCATAAACATATATATACTCATATCTATACAATTTTGACAGTTCAGCGTTGCCAGAATATATTACATCTTCCCCTTTGTATTTTTAAAATCTACAGATTGGTAGAAACGAACTGGAATTGGTCGTCTTGCGCTCTTGCGCTTGGAAGTATTCTCCATCAGTGGTTTGTCTTCCTCAACTTTTGCTGAACCTTTATCGTCATTATCATTATACGAGACACGTCTTTTCAATTCAGCGATAATAATGGATCAAGCTTTGTTTTTGTAGCAATTTCATTTAAATCCAAATGCAAATCATTTGAGATACTTAAAAACTTAACCGAAATATTTTTGATTCCTGTTTGTTCATTTTCCAATGGTAGACGGGAAAATGCATCCACATGGGACATTTGTGTAGCACTTTTGTGTTTGATTTCGTATTGATACATACACAATTCAACTGACCAACGTTGCAAGCGTGCAGCTGCAACCGCGCTATTAGACTTGTTAGGACTGAAAATTTCTTTTATGACTTAATTATCTGTAAAAATTGTAAAGGGTTGTCCAAATAGGTACTTATGAAACTTTCTCACAGCAAAAATTTTAGCTAGGCCTTCACGGTGTACTTGTGAATAATTTCGTTCAGCCGGCGATAGCGTGGACGAAACAAACAAAACTGGATGTTCCCTACCATTTACAATGTGTAAGAGGACTGCTCCCACTCCATAAGGGCTTGCGTCAGTTGAGACAATAATGGGCTTCTTTGGGTCATAAATTTCCAATGCATTGCTTTCAATTATGAATTTTTTACTTTTTTCGAATACTCTCTGACAGTCATCATTCCAATTGAATGGTTTTTCTTTTCGTAGCAATTCATACAGAACGCTCAGTTCAGTAGACATATTTGGAACAAATTTTCTGTAATAGTTTACAAGACCCAAGTATGACTGTAATTGTTCCACATTAGTTGGTGCTGGCGCATTAACAATGGCTCTAACTTTATTTGGATTTGGTTTCACTCGATTATCTGTTAAACAGTGACCCAAATACTCTACCGACTTTTTTAAAAATTGACTTTTTTCAATATTAATTTTAACATTGAATTGAGATAAACGACTACACATCGCGTAAACATTATCAGTGGCTTGTTGCAGATCTAAACCTCCAATAATTATATCGTCTTGAAGTGCTCTAACAAATGGCATGCTTTTTAATATTTGGTCCATGACGGACTGAAATATCGATGCAGCACAATTAATACCAAATATTAAACGTTTATATGCATATAAGCCATTTTGAGTATTTACGACAAGAATATTTTTGGAATTATTAGACAATTTTAATTGTTGATATGCGCCTTTCAAATCGATAACAGAAAAAAATTTGCAATTTGCAAAATCGGCGAATATATCGTCAACTAAAGGTAATGGATAGTGGGAAAATTCTAGACACTTATTTAATGACGCTTTTCCATCAAAACAAATCCGTATTTCACCGTTCGGTTTTGCAACAATCACGATAGGACTGGCCCATTGGCTATATTGAATTGGCTCTAATATTTTTTCTTTACATAAGCGATCAAGTTCTAAATTTACTTTATCACGTAATTTAAAGGGAACAGTGTACGCGGCATGAAAAACTGGTGTCTTATTTTCTTTTAAGACTAAACCTACTTCAAAGTTTTGTATAACTTCATTCATTTTTTCATCAACAATGTTGGGATATCTATTCTTAATATATTCAAATATATCGTTTTCTACAATTGATTTGATAACTATTTTGCTTTCAAACCTACCACGCCATCCATGGAATAATTTATCTAGCCATGGTCTGCCCATCAATGCTTTAAACCTTTTGCCTATGTCAACAACTGACCACTTGAGCTTTACAACAACGTCACGGTGAGTCACCTCAGCATTAAATAATCCACATTCTATAATTGTTTGCCCTGAAAAGGTAATTAAATTATTTTTAGACTTAACTAATTTATTATTATGATTTTTTCTTTGAACTCCTCTTTTGACATGACGGAAGTGCAAGCTCCACTATCTACTTCCATTTTTACCAGAATGTTGTTGATTTTTACATCAATACAGCATGCTTCATTGACATCGTTGATATTATTGATGCTCTTTATCGACTCGGTTGATGTACAAACTTTTGAAGTGTGACCCTTACGTTTGCACTTGAAACATTCCCAATTGACTGCACGGCATTTCCTTTCATCGTGTTTCCTTCCACACCGTTTGCATTTATTAAACTTTTGCGCTTGACTGTCATAAGACTTTTTTGACTTTTGTGTTTGCTTCTAACCTTTGAGCTTACTATCTGACTTGACAGAACAGCTTTTTTCTTTATTGGTGTTAGTGTCAATTTTTAGACTATTGACTACATTCGAACGCATTTCGATTTGACCTTTCTTTGTTAACTCCAATTGAAGGGCTATTTCACATGCTTTATAGAAATTTGAGGTTAGGTCATCCATAAGTTTTTGTTGGATTCTTTCACTTTAGGACCTCTAATTAGCTGACCTAATAACTCTTCATTCAAATGCTTTTGTTGTAAATAAGGAACGTCTTTAGCATGTTCGGTTGTGATAAAATCGCCAAACTCACATTGCTGAGACAAAAACTTTAACCTCACAATATAATCGGAAATGGTCTCACCTTCTTCTTGCATGGCATTGTAAAATTTGTACCTTTCTGAACGCTTGTTTCTTTTAGGTTGATAATAGTCAGTCAAAACTTTCATCAATTCAGCATACGTTTTCTGACTTGGCAATTGAGGCGTTGTTAGTTTTTTACACAGTTCATAGACTTCTGCACCGCACATAGTGATGAGCAATGGTGCTTTAAGTTGCTCTGAAACCGAATTGTAGACAAAGAATTGGTCCATCCTGTCCTTATAGCCAGGAAAGTCCCCACCGGGAATGAATGGTTCTACCATTCCAATAAAGTTATTCGATATTTTGATATGACTACTATGATTTAAGGTTATGTCACTGACACGTTCTTCTTTGCATTCGTCTGAAGGCAATTGACTTGAACTTCCACTGTTATCACACTCTTTGTTTGGTGATGATTGTTCACTTTTTTCCATGCCCAATCGTTGATCAAAAGCAGGGATGCACCTTAACGTTAAGCTAATCGTTTATCAAAATATTTCCACCGTTTCTGTTGAAACACTTCGAAATATTATCGATAAAGAAATTATCAAGATAAATTGTATTTCGTTTTTAACCGAAACGAAAAGTTTTCGTAACGTTAAAAACATTAACAAAAACGTGATACTTTATGTTTGAATTGTGCTGCCAATGCTATAGCCATGGTGAAGCCGTAAGGTGGTAACAGGGAGCATACATACACACACAAACTCTATGTAATTTGTTTGTGTAATTTGTTGGTGGTAATGTCAAAAATACTCTTAGAAATGTGCGTGCTGTCAAAATTCATGAGAAAAGTTGCAATCAGATTGGCTAATGCTTTCACCTTTAAAGACTCCGCCATCAATCAGCTTTGCCAGCATAGTTTGAAATTAATAATCAACATAAACGATTTGTTTTTCGTTTTGATATGGCAGAAAACGAAACAAAATCATTTCGTTAATTTGACGTTCTTAACGTTAATAAACGAAACGAAATGACTTTGTTTCGTTTATTAACGTTTATTATCCTAACGAAATGATATCGTTTCGTTGGTTAAGCATGCCTGATCAAAAGTAAACTATACATTTGTACAAAATGGGTTTTCCCTCGTCGCCATAAAATATACGAAACACGTCTTTTCAATTCAGCGATAATAATTCAAGTGTTTTATTTCATAAATATATATATACACATATCTGTACAATTTTGACAGTTCAGCGTTGCCAGAATATATTACACTACCTAAATATTTTCTAGCTTTTAGTATTATTATTACTTCATGCAAGTATTGTTTTAAATAAAACCGTTTAACTAAACAATTTTTTTTAATTAATTTATTTTCCAGTTTTTAGTCTTTAGTTAATTCCCTATTATTTCTCATTCTACTTAGTTCATTTAGTGACTCATTATTACAAGGACTCTTTCCTGACAGTTTGCTACAATCTAAGTCCTCAATACATAATCCTTCCGAATACTTTACCCGACTCTGCGCCACGTATGCTTGTCCCTCCTCCAACTCCAAAATATTTTGATGTCACTTCTACCAGACTATACTTAATTAAAATTTAATTAAATGTAAGGCACGATAACCTCCGAAGAGATCTAAGGCCGAGCTTCTCTTCCAATTTACTACGTGCTCCTCTTGATTTTCCCTACAAATTGGGCGGACGGGACCTACATGATTTTTTGCCGACTCCGAACGGCATCTGCAAGGCAGATGAGTTTTCACTTAGAGCTTTTCATGGCAGAAATACACCCGGAGTGCTTGCCAAACACTGCCGAGGGGCGACCCCGCTTAGAAAAATTTTCTTCTAATTAAAAAACCTTATTTTCAAAAATTTTTGATGTTGCTTTGCCCAGGGTTTGAACCCAGGGCATCCGGTGTGGTAGGCGGAGCACGCTACCATCGCAACACGGTGGCCGCACTATATGTAATATTTGTTCCATATATGAGCCAAATCGGACATCAAAGGTGGCTTTCTATTCATGTATGTATTATGTGTTCCAAATATGGACCAAAACGGACCACAAATACGATTTTTTTGAATATCTCGATCCTTGAGCTACTTAGCGGCGGTATTTTTGCATAGGTCGCTTTCTATTCATGTATGCATTATGTGTTCCAAATATGAGCCAAATCGGATCACAAATACGATTTTTTTAAATCTTTCGATCCGTGCGCCACCTATCGGAGTTTTTTCTTATTATTGCATTGTCATCGGGTTCTGAACTATATTACAAGGTTCAAGCTTGTAGCTTATCGGGAAGTTACTTAAATTTCAATTACAAAATTCGTGCTAGCCAGCCAGCCAACCATCCAACCAGCCAACCAGCCAGCCTGTCAAGTCAAGCTAAATAAGAGCGTTTAAAAACATATTTTTAATAAATTTTTTGAACTCATCTTCCGTAACGTCCTAACTCAATGAATTTTGAGTAGAAAAAATACAAAATAAGGATTTATAATTTTAGTCATATACAACTGTAAGGGGTTGAACCCTTTTATTATTTTTCTGGCAGTCACCGGGGTAACTGCGTCAGCCAGAAATAGTTGTAAAAATCGTCGGCCGAACTAGGGTTAATGAAATCCCACTCATCTTTCCACTTCCTCCCGATTTCGCACAAGTATTTGTTTCGTCGAATTTAGAAAAAATTGTATCCATTTTATTTTATTCACTCTATCCTACTTTCACTTCAAATACCACTAAATTTTCAGACAAATTTAAACCAACGTTCTTCAGGATACCTACTATTGCCGACTATTGCCGAGATTGGTTTGGAGCTAAAAGCGAAATCTATTTATTAAATATCTACACAAAAATGTAGCGCGCTAATATTTGTATCAGCTCTGAATTCAACTTAAAATAATATTTTTATTGTCTGTCTTTCACATAGCACTTCATCTGTTTGATTTTCCTATCAATTGTTTTCTGTTCAATATTTCAAACGTAAACTGACATAAAACATATTGGCGGGAAATTGTTTAGCAAACTATTGGCAGAAGTCAACAAAAACGTCCTCTAATATAAATAGTTTTTCAATTTTCCATGCCCTTGCCATTCAAAACTGTGTGCCTAGTGCTTTCTTATATGCCATTTATCATTATATATCTGTATTTTAGGATTAATGCATAAAGTTCTAGTTTGTTTGTTTGTTTAGCGAATGGACCACAGAAACATAAAAATTAGTATTATTGTTTGGTACATTCGTGGTCATCATTTTGTATATTTGTGCGGTTTATATGTACCCACTAGATATTTTCTATATTCCGATACAGTCTTTGTGATTTGCTTTTTAGAATATTAAATATTTATAAATAAATGGTGTTTAGCATTTTACTTGTATTTTTCCTTTTTATTTATAAATATATCCAAACTAGCAAATAAATATTAGTACTAAAATGTTCGTTAATTGTGTGGATATATGTTTATAATATATTTTGCGAAATTTCACTTAACCTTCCTATAATCGTAACATATATACTGTATTTTACATACTTTTTTTTTTTTAAATATTATAGATATTTTAAAATTTAGGGCATAATTAAACAAAATAGTGTGCATAGTATCTTATTTAATATTTTATATATATTTATTTTTTTTTTGCAGGCTCGAAAATTATTTTTTTTGGTATGCGTTATGGAACTTTCAACCCAGTATAGTACTCACGCCTTTTTTTTTTTTTTGAAGTGCATCCCCCGTCCCATTACAATGTATGCATAAGTTCCAATTTCACGTTCAACACAAATACTAAAATCTTATCTTAATATATAAAAATCACGTGTCAATATGTTTGGCGCAAATATACTCCTAAATTACTGAACCGATTTTGAATTTGTTTTGCACCTCGTGTGTAGTTTGATCTAGCTTGAAAGATAGGATACGTTATATCTCAGTTTAAAGTCGCAATATAATTTTATTGCAATTTTTTTATATGTTTATACGTAATAATAAAGTGTTACGTATATGCACCGACACTCACATTTTTAGGGGTGCGCATATACTTCCGTGTAATTGGTTGGTGTTTAATTAAACAACGTGCTTATCAATAAAAATATTATAGATCGCTGGTTCGAATCGAGCTCAAGGCCTAACAATAATTTTTTATCATTATTATTGTTATGATAAATTTTTTCTTAATTTTTTCAGTTAAGAAAAAATTTATCATAACAATAATAATGATAAAAAATTATTGTTAGGCCTTGAGCTCGATTCGAACCAGCGATATTAAATTCAGTAGGCCGATATAACAACAAAAATTGTTAATACATCCCAGAGCACGGGGAAAAAGTGTCAATAAAATATGACACTATGGCAGCATTGCCAACAAACAAGTCCAATTTTCACAGCCATTCTGCAACAGATGTCGCAGTGTTGTGAATATCAATTGGCATGAAACAGAATAAAAGTAGGATTAATGAAGACAAACAAAAAACCGCTGTGATGGCTGAATGGTTATAGCAGCGGCGCATAAACGTTGCCGATGAAGGAATTTAGCAGTTCCCGAAATGGATCTATACAACGAGCTTTGGCAGTTGTCTAAAATTTTTTCTTTCTTCTATTCTAATTTAAAAATTTTTTCAATTAAGAAAAAAAAATTTATCATAACAATAATAATGATAAAAAATTATTGTTAGGCCTTGAGCTCGATTCGAACCAGCGATCTTAAAATCCGTAGGCCGATATAACAACAAAAATTGTTAAAAATATTATAGCGAATGATATCAAGTATAGCACATCACCAGGAATGCCGAGAGGGTGGGGGGTTTCTGAGGGGACCCGCGATTTAGAGGTACTACGACATTTTTTTTTAATTCAGGAGAGTCTTTAGTTGTTCCATGCGCAATTTTTAAGCCGAATTTCAAAAGCAACGAAAATCTGCATTTTGTTTTAATATTATTGTGAAGTGTGAAAAATACATAAAAGAATATAAGAAAAATAAAAGAATATATACATAAAAAGAAAGGCTAAAATGTGTGTTAGTTGGTCGCCGGTGTTTGAAGAGATGTGTCGGTCGATTTTGTTCAAACTTTCACACAAGTTGCGTAAACCTCACGCGGTGGTTACTACATAGGTTTGGTTGCGATCGACGTACAGGGTCTCGAGATATAGGCCGAAACGTGGACCCGAGTACCAGTGGAATGTGTTAATGGAATATGGATAACAAATGAAAGCTGTTGATGAATGCTTTAGTAGAGGGAAATTTTCATACCCCTGGGTGACTAGGGTCTCGAGATATAGGCCAAAACGTGGGCCAGTGAATGCCTAGACAGTGTTTATATAATATGGATATCAAATGAAAGCTGTTGGTGAGTGCTTTAGTACAGAGTAATATATTATCCAGAGATGGAATGGGACTGGGATTAGGACTAGGACTTGGACTGAGACTCGGAGTGGGACTGGGACTGGGACTGGAATAAAATACATACCACCCTCTGGGACTGGCAATAAGGGATGCAGAAGAATGAGAAGGAATTGAGAGAAGAGAAAAGAGAGAAGGAGATTGAGAAAGAGATAGAATGAGACGAAGATGGAGAAAGATGAAGCGAAAAAGACGGAGGGAGGAGTGAATAAAAGGATTAGGAAAAAGTGAAGAGGGTGGTGGGGGGGGTGGGCAGAGTCAGACGGAAAAAGCTTGCAGATAGGCCAAATTTATGGCAGGACAACGTCTGCTGGGTCTTCTAGTATATATATATAAATGAAACATCGTCAATCTTGTAAATCTTAAATCACTTATGCACAAGCCATTTGTAAGCGTAATCACATAAGCAAAGCACACCCAAAAGCAAAATTATTAATAATAAAATAGAAAATCAAATTACTTACGTCACGCTGCAAAATTTAAATAAGCATTTTTTATTAGGTAGCCATAAGATAAAAATTAATATTATTTTTCCCCCGCAATTCCGCACTCATGCACGATAAAACTAAATTTAATTTGATTCAGAAATTTTTGAGTGGCTAGTGGGCAAGTGGCCTTCATTTGCCGGCTGATGCCAATGAGTGCATACTACACGCTACGTAAGTCATAAATCAAACGGCTGACTGGCGAGCGTTTGATGAGAAAAATTTGGAAATTTAATTTTGTTAGCTTTTTGGTGCTTGCTTGAATTGATAGTCTAATTAAATATAAACAACAACGAAACAAAACTTGGAGATTGCGTATAAGTGTTCAGGTGAAACAAAAAGATGTCAAGGTGGTTGAGTGAATTTTGTAAATATAAAATAATTAAAAACAAGTAAAGGTGTCTAAGTTCGCGTGTAACCGAACATTATATACTCAGCGTGAGGTTCAATTGCACATGTCATTTCAGATAAATTTTTTTTCTATATAACACGTGGCACCGCCCGTTTAAAAAAAATTTCTCCCCATTTCATCTTACAATAAAACTTGATAAGTGAAACATAATTGATCCAAAACTATTTATTGCTAAGATATAGCTTATTATTTTAGTCTACGAGCCTTTAAGACTTGTTTTATATCTAAGTTGGCGTGGTCTTTAACCGAACCCGTCCATTTTTTCTAGAAATATTTCCTGCTATAGGGAAAATTTTGTGCCCAATTTTATTACGATCCGTTAATTTTTCATCGCGTTATGGCTCCCGAAACATAGAAAATTGCTTAGTCGTAAAGGGGGCGGTGCCACACCCATTTTCAAAAATTTTAGTGGTTTCCAATTTAATGTTATAATTCAATTTAGAAAGTAAAATTCTATTGATACAAAGCTCTTTTTCGCTAAGATATAGCTTATTATTTTTCGCGGTGCCCCGCCATTTTTTTAAAATTTGAAGTTTTTCCTTTTTATTGTCATAAATACACTTGGGAAATGAAATATCATTGATAAAGAGCTCTTTTTTTCCAAAGAGATAGGTTATTTTATTCATCCGCAACCCTTTTAAAAATCTTTTATATAAAAGTGGGCGTGGTCCTTAGCCCATTTGGTTCATTTTTTTCAAAGCATTCCTTATACCAAAGGCAACATCTCTGCTGAATTTTGTTACGATAGGTTTAACGATTTTTGATTTATGATTAATAATATTTGTAAAATTTATTTTATTACAAGTGGGCGGTGCCACGCCCTTTTAAAAAAAGGTTTCACAATTTTTCTCAATATCAATCCACACGTCAAATTTCAACATTCTAGGTATATTATTTACTAAATAATCAAGTTTTTTGCGTTTTCCAAAATGTTATATATATAAAAAGTGGGCGTGGTTATCATCCTCATTTCGCTCAACAATATACTATAAAAGCGTGCAATTACTGGCATATGCTGATGACATTGATATCATCGGCCTAAACACCCTGCTTACTCTAGACTGGAAAAAGAAGCGGTAAAGATGGGTTTGATGGTGAATGAGGACAAAACGAAGTACCTGCTGTCATCGAGCAAAGAGTCAGCGCATATGCGCCTTGTAAACCGCGCTACTGTTGGCAGCCATAATTTCGAAATAGTAAAAGATTTCGTTTATTTGGGAACCAGCATCAATACTAGCAACAACATCAGCATTGAAATCCAGCGAAGAATCAATCTTGCCAATAAATGCTACTTTAGACTAGGTAGGCAATTGAAATATAAAGTCCTCTCTCGGCGAACGAAAATCATATCTACAAGTCACTTATCGACCCGTCCTGCTATATGGGGCAGAAACATGGACCATGAAAACAGAAGATGAATCGGCTTTGGGAGTGTTCGAGAGAAAAGTTCTTCGAAAGATTTATGGACCTCTACGCGTTGGCGATGGCGAGTACCGAAGAAGATTTAATGATGAGCTGTACGAGCTATGCGCAGACATCAACATAGTACAGCGAATTAAAACGCAGCGGCTGCGCTGGCTAGGCCACGTTATGCGAATGAATGATGATGCTCCGGCCAAGAAAGTGTTTCTATCGAAACCCGCCTATGGAAGCAGAGGAAGAGGGCGGCCCCTACTCCGTTGGAAGGACCAGGTGGAAAACGATTAAACTCCCTTGGTGTGACCAATGGGCGCCGATTGGCGGAGCGAAGGAGCGACTGGCGCGCCTTGTTGGACGGCAATAACCGTTTAGACGGTTAAGCGTCAATTAAATAAGTAAGTAAGTGGTTATCATCCCATTTCGCTCATTAATAGCAATCTATTCTGGGTCGAGATAAGCTCGTGTACGAAATTTGTTGAAGATATCTCAATATTTACTCAAGTTATCGTGTTAACGGACAGACGGACGGACGGACGGACATGGCTCAATCAATTTTTTTTCGATGCTGATGATTTTGATATATGGAAGTCTATATCTATCTCGATTTCTTTATACCTGTACAAGCAACCGTTATCCAACCAAAGTTAATATAATCTGTGTGCAATGCACGCTGGGTATAAAAAGCGTTAGTAGTCGTGACGTGCGATATGTAAACATACAGGTGTACGTCAAGGGAACGAATGCTTTTAAATTAACAAGAGCGATGAGTTATCGATAAAAATTCGATAAGACTTTCTTGATTGGCACATAACTGTTTAAATAGGCTCGCTAGTCGCTTCTTTGTTTGCCTATTGGCGCCAATTGGTCACACCAAGACAAATTAAATCGTTTTCTACCTATTGATTCCAATGGAGTGGGACCCGCTCTCTTTCTCTGCTTTCATAGGCGTGATCTAATAAAAGTACTTTTTTGGCTGAAGCATCATCCTTCATTTGCAAACCATGACGTAGTCAAACTAACCGTTGTATCTTATTTCGCTGGACTATCTTGGTTTCTGCATAAAGCTCACTCGGCTCATCATTAAATGTTCTTCGGTACTCGCCGTCAACGACGGCCAATCTCTATGTGTTCAGCATATGCTAGTAGCCGTGATTAGTTTCGACTAGCTCCGAGATGTCCTTCCCAATTCCGACTGAGATGATGGAGTTGCTCAACGTCATTTTGCATAGCCGTATAAATTTTGCAGGGAAACTACATTCACACGTAGCGGAGAGAAAACCTATCGATAGTAGATTTACCAAGTCTAAAGCCGCAGTGATAAGGTCAAATCAGCCGAATCACGGTAGGCTTCAATCTTTCGCAACAGTCCACTTGACGGGACCTTATATGCGATACTAAGAAGGCTGATTCCATGAAATTTGGCGCAGTTTCTAGGATCTCATTTTTTTGGATTGGGTAAACAACAGTTAGATTCCAAGTGTTGGGAATAAACTCACCCGAACCCGTTTTTAAATAGCTCCACGGGTAATCTGTTAGCGATCGCGGCCTTGTTGTTTTTAAGCCGAATTTTGCTATTCTGTCTTTGTCGTAACTGGGTGGTGGGACAATAATTCCGTCAACATCGATTGTGGGCTAGTGTTTATCTTCCCTGGGTGGTACGTTGATGCCTTTATTGAGGAGGGCTCCCCGAATTCACGCCTTTCTGCTTATGTCTTTTTCTTCCTGTAAAAGCGTATCGCTTCCCTTTTTAACTTGCGATAACGTTCGCGCTTTTCTTGTTGCGTTCGCTTGTTTCTTCGTGCCAGTTGCTTTCCTGTGGTCACCGGTAACCAAATTTTTTCTCGCCGGTGTTATAAAATGCTTTAGAGATATGCTCTATGCTCTATGCTCCGACGTGAAGGTCGAGTTGCTAAATCGTTTGCGATATCAGCCTTCCGTTTGTGTTTTTTTGTTTATTACCTTTGGCTGCGCAGGGATAGGCATGTACTCAAAACCCCTATCAAAACCCAGGACCTATGTTATAAAATAACTCCGTCCTCTTGGTAAATACTAAAAGCTTCCTTGGACTTAAGCCTCTTGCTGCTTCTAGGTCTGACAGCTGTATCACTCCTGATAGCTGGATTCTTAGCGTGGCACGTGCAGGGCATGACCACAGAATGTGCTCGATAGTTTCCTCCTCCAACCCGCACTTCCGACATCTGCTATCGCTGACCAAGCCTAATTTAAAGGAATGTGACGCCAGAAGTCTGTATTCCGTATGAGTCTACAGTCCTCTTTTTTAATGATAGAATCAATTTTGTTAGTCTAAGGTTGTAAGACGTACACATAATCTTCGACACTTTGCAGCCCCACGCTTGAACCCACGCCTTTCCCGCTTGGTGCACCTCTCGTCTTCGCTTAATCTCGTCCAGTCTAATTGGCACGTCTACGGAGCACGCTTCTTGGGATGCGCTCTTTTTAGCTAGTTCATCCGTTTTTTCACTCCCATCTATTCCCACATACCCTGGGACCCAATATAGATGTATGCTTCTCCCTGTCCCGATTCTATCCAGGGACTGCTTACACTCTAACACGCATTTCGATGCTGCGCTATGCGAGATTATTGCCTTAATTGTTGCTTGGCTGTCAATGTAAAAGTTAACACTGGTGCACCTTAAGCTATTCTCTTACAGGGTTTCTACTGCTTTGATTATGGCGAATATTTCCGCTTGGAAAATGCTACAATAATCCGGCAGCCCGTAAGATCTGCTTATTTCCAGATCAGCGGAGTATATCGCAGACTCTACTCCTTCCACTACTTTGGAACTATCTGTGTACACATGTATCACCTCGTCCGCCAAATCCCTTTACTTTGTTGAGATATGTTGTTTTTTGTGTTGCTATCCACCAAACAAGAACTCCATAGTATAGAACAATCGCTGTAAAAACCCAATGAGCTTCCAAGACAGCTTACTGTTTGGGATGATTCTTAGATATTTTCTGCAAGGGTTTTCCTATAAGGTCACCCCTCCTAACTTAGGCCTGGTCCAATTTGGGACCTTGTACCTCTTTGCAAACAAAACCATATCCATCTTCGCATTGACTTTCAACCCGATATTAGATGCCCAGGTATGAATATCCCGAAGCCCACTTATGACAATTGCAACGTCATCTGCGTAAGCCGTAAGTTTTACGGGTCCCTCATCGAATCTCCTGAGCAGTTGGTTGATGACCAGCGTCCACAACAGAGGTGATAGCACCCCTCCCTGCGGCGTGCACCTGTCCAGTGATTTCGTGGCCTCGTACAATCCCAATTGTGATGTAATCTCCCTGCAATTTAAGATGCAGCCGATCCATCTGATTAAGGCAGGATGTACTTCAATGTAATTAAGACCGTCCATAACCACCCATTTAGAAACATTACTGAAAGCCCCGGAAATGTCTAAGAAGACTCTTAGAGCATATTCCTTATATTCCAGGGCTTTCTTTATGCTTATTACCACCCTATGCAATGCGGTAGCTACCGACTTGCCTTTGGTGTACGCATGTTGTGTTGTGGAGAGCAGCTTTTTTCATCCACGTATGTACAAATATATCAGCCTCTCTAAGGTTTTGAGCAGAAATAATGTTAAGCTGATGGGTCTATAGTCTTTGGGATACACGTGACCGATCTTCCCCGCCTTTGGTAGCAAAGATACACGAGCAGTTCTCCAAGAGTACGGTACATGATTCAGTCTTATGCACACATCGTATTTTATTTTAAGCCATTTCACGACCGCCATACTTGATACTTGTAGCATGGCCGGGAATATACCACCTGAGCACGGCGATTTAAACTTAGAAAATATCTTCACTGCCCATTCGATCTTGGTATCGGTCACCAAGCCCGGCACTACCCGCTCCGTGATCGAAGTGTGAGTGATGTCTGCTGGCTCTTCTGAACCGTCTCCCGATGGGAAATATGTGTCGAAAAGCACCTCAAGGGATTCATCACTATTACGTGACCATTCCCCATTCTCTTTCTTTATTAGTACCTGGACTATGTTTCCCCTTGCCAGGACTTTTTTCAAACGTGCTGTTTCGTTTGACCACTCTATGTCCGTAAAGAAACTTTTCCATGAGCGAAGATAATGCCCTGGAAATTTCACGCTTGTTGATCGTCAGTAGATCCCTGTACTCGTCCCGACACTCTCCGCTTTCCGCGGTCTTTGCGAGCTTAAACATTTATTTTACCTGTCTTCTTAGATGATTTAGCTCATTGCTACACCATGGCGGCTTTGCTTTTCCTCTGAATCTGCTTAGAGGGCAAGCTTTGATATACGCAGTCATAAGCGTTCTTGTTAGGAATTCATTCGACTCCTCCATTTCCTCCACATTGGCAACCTCTTTGGGTTGTCGCAGTTTTGTTTTTACCTGTTTCTGGAATTTAGTTCAGTTCGTTGACCTAGGGTTTCTAAAGATTCCTCCCTTCTCTACCCTCTTTAGGGGGTTGCTGACGCTGATATATGCATCAAGAACCATCCAATCATACCTTGATATATCACGCTCGGAGCCCAATGTAATATCCAGAAAATTTGATGAATGTTGGACTAATGTATGTAGGGTCATTTCCCCTGTTGGCTATCTGCAAATTGGTTTGGAGGATGTTAACAAAATAGAGATTCGCCTCATTCGTTCGCATCTGCTCCTCCCCACGCATTATGGTGCGCATTTGCATCTGCGCCTATGACCAACCGCCCTTTGCGCCCTTCCTCCTTTAATAGTCTTTTGCACTCCATGTCCTCGAGTTGAGCACACATATAAAATAAATGAAGATTGCCATCCGTCTATCACATCGCTGCACATCTTCTTTAGGCACTCCGCCAAGAACGACTTTTATGCGTTGGCAGGACAGCGCTCGAATATACGTTCCAAGCATTTATAGAATTAACCTTTTTTATGCGGGTAGCTGTAAGACGTTAGTCCACAGGCATGAACATCAGTAATTGGCGGCAAAATCTATATCCTGCCACAAGTCTAACCCTGAAACTACACTTACTTTCATGTCCACGTCAGTGAATGTCACATTTGTTGGCGCTTTTCTTGCCGAATTTTATCCATTGCATTCCTCGAAAGGCGATGAATCAGTTTACGTCTTCACGGGTACATCAACCAACCGGGCATCTGCACAGATCCCATTGAAACGAACAAATGGATAACTGTTTGATAACATCTCAATAACTTTTCGATAACAAATCGAGACATTTTTAAAAGTAATTCGATATAAAATCAATAACTCGGTCAACAAGTTTATACGTCGTTGATAACACACATATCACAAACCTGTAACTCATTGATAAGATTGATTGAATTAATTAAACAATTATTATTGTTTTGATTTGATTTTAAGTTTTTTCTTAAATAATTCAGAAAAAACTTCATATTTTTCTACCTCGATTTTCTAGCTTCTTATTGTTATCATAAAACCCCCATGCAACGTTCTTCAATATTCCAAAATGCACTCAAAGGCCAACTGCTTTAGAAGGCACGTTCCAACTTATGCTACCAATCCAATGTTGATACTTTCTTAACTTTACTTCCTCCCTTCCGTTTACTTTATATCTTTTTGACATTTATGCTTTCACCAAGACACGAGTTGACATTCATCTTCACTTTCACACAGTGTGTCACGTAGTTGGTTGTTTTCCTCTTCACTTTAGCCGCGTCACAACGTGCAACATTGCAATTTGCATACGTGTCACACCTGCAAATTTGTCTGTCAGCATGTTTTAATATATGTTTTGTTTTTGCTGAGAAAGCGTTTAAGAGGCGGAAAGTTGAAGGCAGATTCTAATATATTTAGATTTAATATACGAGTGTTATGACATTAGTTACGCCAAAAACTTTCAACTTGTTTTGTTTTTTATATAATTCAATATTTTCTTCGACTAACTTAAGCAAACTCAGTTTAAAACTGATTGGATGAGCTTCTCTCACAATATATAACATTCAATAGTGCATGAACTAACTCCGTCGCGTATTCAAATGTTTAGGAGCAAGCTTGAACTTATTGGAGGTCTGAGGGATATAACTGGGAGACTTTAGAGCAAGTACCATCGAATGGGGAATGCCGTCGACTAGATTAGGTTAGGTTTAAAGAACTGAGTCATCGCGAAACTTAGGCGACCAGCTGGCCCATCATGATGCCTATGTTAATCTAACTGTATCAGCTACCGCGGTTCAACCCACTTCGTAGAGTCGATATTTAACTATCACCCTTATTTTAAGCTTGAATCCTTCGCAAGTTTATTGAAAACTGTTTAACCAAGAGCATTCAAATTCCTTCTGTTTGATCCTGAATAGTTGCACAGAAGATGCTGTCCACTCCCCCCCCCCCCCCCCCCCCCCCCCCCTGATCCATTACCAGGTACTATAGCCCAGACTTACACAAGGTGTAATGCATCCTAAATCATAGCAAGGCAAAACCAATTTTGATGTATCGCATGTATAAAGTGCTAGCCAGAGCATATTGGCCCTGCTTATAATATTCTCGCTCGAACAGGATTAAAAAGAGGTTATGCTATAATTGGAAAATCGTTTTCGAGAAGGATATGTGCGGTCGAACCCCTGGTGATCAGCCCATCATCACTATGGTTGCCTTCAATATCCTCGTATTTTGGTATCCATAAAAGGCTGATACTGAAGTGCTGCGCCATCACTTTGAGATATATCGTATATTTGACACATGAGCCCATGAAATTTGCCAAGTATAGCTAACATTTCGGCTTAATATTTCGCTACAATAGTCGAAAAGGCGAAATACGGTATCCATTCCCAGTCTCATTAAAAAGATACCACACTCACCTTCCCATAAAGCTAAGAGCTTTCGGTTAATATCTTGATAACACCTTGAAAAATATGCCTTGTACTAGACCATTTTTGTAGAAATGTACAATAGACTGGGTTGGTCCCCATACAAAAAAAAAAAGTTGCTATAGTCCGCCCCTAAATTTAAAGATTATGTTGAGAGGGTTTCGGAAAATTAATTTTTTTATTTTTTTTGATCCTTCGAAATACAGCCGAAAAGTTTTTTCGTTGTAACTTGGTTATTTGACGTCCGATTTTTTAAATTGGTATGTCATTATTTTGGCCTTGAGAAGCTTCACATTTTCGTTTAATGTCCTTTTAAGCTATGAAGTAGTTTCCACATGATTAGGTCAGCTAACCTTTTCGGCTGTATTTCGAAGATAAAAAAAAAAAAAATAAAAAAAAAAAATTGTCCGAAACCCTCTCAACATAATCTTTATATTTAGGCGCGGACATTAGCAACTTTTTTGTTGACCCAGTCTAATGTACAATGCGTAGTTCCAAGTAAAAATTTTGCTAGGAGTGCAATTAGTAGTGAGTACTGGTATTGAAACTGGAGCTCAAAATGACATCTTTATCCTTTCTTCTTACTGCCGGTATCCCCAATTCGCAGGACCACGGTAGCAGCTAAGGAGGAGGAATGTGCCTTTACTGAATTACCTCGGCCAGTTCAGTGGCTTTCCTCGCTAGTTTATCAGCAACACAGTTCCCAGCGCATTACTTCCTCCTGTGAGTGCATTGTGATGCACCAAAAGGCTAGTTCGTTAATCAACTGTCTGCATTCGTTTGCATCCTTTGAGAAAATTGTCTTTCTTTGAAAAGCTTTGGTAGTTGCTGCACTGCCTGTGTATGGAGACTCTTAGATAGTAGCCATCGATCAGCCTCTTTATGGCTGTAAGTACTGCCTGTAAGATGTTTGCAACGGCTCGATAGCCAAATGCTTAAAGAGAGCGAAATTTCTTTTGAATGTATACCACTTCCCATTGAAATACAATTAAAACAGTAAAGTCATACGTGAAGACCGATGTGGATTCTGGGTATGGCTAAGAGATATCAACCTATTATATTAAGGTCAGAGACAGGTACTAAATGGATCATGCAAAAATGAAAAATGGTCCTCATCTATGGGTGTGGGGTGGCATGCATATTTCTCAATATTTGTTTAAAAACGAAAACGGCAACATCTTTATTTGCAAAATAAAACCTAGATTAAAGCAAGAGAAGACAACTTTCACAGTTGCATGCGACAAACTGCTGCATGTGTGGTTAAAAACAAAAAAAAAAAACAAATACTAACAAGTTTATTAATCCTTTATCTTCATTTTACCCTTTCATCAAGTTTTACGAGTAAGTAAATGAATTTTTGTGTTGCTGTATTTGCGACATTTATTTCATATTTACGGATTTTAACAATTCGCCAGCTGCTGCACAAGTGGAAGTGAAGAGTGCAATGCGATGTGGACTGGAAAGGAAAATTAAGGGCTAGAAGCAATGAAAGAATTAAAGAGTCGCAAATCTGCTACAGAAATGGAAAAACGTGCAGTTAATACTAAAATATTGAGATGACAGTAGAAAGAAATGGAGTGAATGCATCTTAAATGGTTATGAAGCGCCAGGTGGTGCAAAAGTGAAGATGACTCTATCCACTCAGCCATTTCAATGTCCGTCTTCATATTTTGTAATATATCTCTAACTTTCGCCACTATGTTTGCTACCCCTTTTGCATAGACTTTGGTAGATATTTAATATGTCCTTAAAAATTTTTTCTTAATTCTTCTTTTCTCGTTCGAATCAGTGAACTGCCGATTAAGTGAACGAAAATTTTCATTTTATAAGATACTCTTTATTAACATCACTACTATGGTAGTAGATTTTCACAATTTAATGCATTCGCGTACTTCACTTACAGCGCGTTAAAGTCCAGGGGCTGGAACTGTTATTCCTCTTATAATATAAGTCCTTGCAAAACTATTAATTTTGGACTTTAAATATATTTGGATCAAGATAAAAATTATTTTCCGATTTTGTTTGTTTGTTTCTTTGTTATCAAGTGGGACTTTTATTTCGACCTTAAAAAATAAAAGTCTTGATTTAACTTTTATTTCCGGACTTTTATTTTTAAAAGTCCGAGTGTAGCTAGTTCTATCGGACTCAAAAAATAAAAATACAGATTTTACTTTTATATGTGGACTTTTATGGAAAAAGTTCGAAAAATAAAAAGGATGCATGATTCGACATGATATTGCTGTAGGGATACCTGGGAACTCAACCATTTTCACCTACGACAATTTTTTTACCAGGTCTTTTTCGACTCCAAAAAAAAAAAAAATTATTATTTTCCGTCCCTGTTAAAATCAAACTGATTTACCAACAATTGGACTGCGACGCTTTTATACTCTGAATACTTTCGTTCGCGCTCTTTCTCACAAGTTGTAGACTTTTAGCGAACAGCCTTCTCTCTTAGTTGCTTTTTTACTTCTTTCATATCTCTGCATCTTATATTTTCTGTTGCTTTGTTTGTTAGTATGTGTATATATCTGAGTAATATGCGCTCTCTATGTGTAGTTGTTTTCTATTTCATCTGCTTGCCTTGCTGTTGTTGTCCAGGCGGCATTGTGACGTATCGAAATGCTAACATTCCGCTTTATTTCTTATATAGAAACGAATATAAGCGATATTTTCAAAAGAAACTAACAAAACATAATTGATTGAAAACCACCACACTACGTATATAAATAAGAGATATCTGACAAGGAACCTCTTATCCGAACAATCGTTTGTATGAGATATAGTTCAAACATTAAAACCGATCTTGAAGGTTTTCTTTATAGAACAACGTATGCCGAATAGGAAAGCTTCTGGTGAAATTTGAAGATTCAAGCTGATAAAATGAGGAAAACCTCGTATCTGAACAATTTTTTGTATTGGATATATATTATGTGTATATAGCCCAATCTTTACGAATTTTTCTATACAGATTTTAGCTTTTAGAGTGAGATAGATATATCAAAAATGGCCCTTATCTGAAAAATCAGTTGTATGGAAGATAATTGCTAAAGTAATCCGGTCCGGAAGGTCCGACAAATGTGTAATCAGACATCAAAATATACCAGAAAATCAAACTTCATAAAGACATCTCAAAAACTAGACTAGTTTGCGTTTAAAAAGGCAGACGGAAATGGGTCAATCAAATCAGCTCGCCATCTTGATCCTTTCAGTATAGGATCAATATGCCAGAAAAGGATGACATCGATATACAAATATAACTGAAGAACTATCTTTTAATTCATTAAAAACATGAGGCTTATATACTTTTTCTCTACGACACCTATATATTTTATGTATCTGAGTTTATCCGAGAAAAATTAAATTCATTTTAAATATATGCACACATTATTTGCTCCCAGTTCAAAGTTTCATTTTAATTTCTTTAAGTGATAAAATCTTAAAATTTCAATAAAGATCTGTTTAGAAGAAATTACTTTAAATATTAGTCAGGGTCGGGTAAAAATGTCCCATTCACCACTATATACTTATTTATGTCTATACTTTTCCGTTGAAGGACTTATAATTTAAAAATTTAGGGGAAACATATATACTTTTTCATTTTCGTGAAAGGTATTAAAATGTTACGTATACGCGAAGGTATAAATTGGTGTTACCCATATGGCTGCGTGTAATTTGTTGGTTTTTAAAGAAGGAATGTATAATAACCTCTATATTATACATTGTACCATGACCGAATCAAGTACTCGTATTATTTATGTATGCTGATTGCTCTCTAAGTATTCCTGGTAATAAGCTACATAATGTGTACGACATTTGACACTATTAGGAGCCTATATAATTGCCGTATTGCTTTAAATGTATGAAAACATTTATTTGAAATCCCACTCCCGGGAGAAAAGGCTTTGAATAGATTTACAAGGTATAACCGAAACAGCTGTCGCCTTGTCCGTCCTGATGTCACGTTGTTTAAATTTTCCCAGATTATTAAATAAATTATGTAATGTTTCTTTCTTTGATGACTTGAGACATAAGCGAACTTCCTTTTTTCCTCGCTAGCAACAACATCTTCATGCTTACCTCACAATTCGAGCCAGAGTAGGTACAACATAGATATAGGTCGAATCTATAGTCCAATGACATTCAAATTAGAAGATTGGACTGTATGCAGTTTATAATTTTTGTCCGACCGTTTCAAGTTTAAGAAATAGAAAAAGAAAATAAATGTAAGGTGCGATAACCTCCGAAGAAATCTAAGGCCGAGCTTCTCTTCCAATTTGCGTCGTGCTCTTCTTGATTTTCCCTACGAATTGGCCGGACGGGACCTACATGTATTATGCCGACTCCAAATGGCATCTGCAAGGCAGATGAGTTTTCAATGAGAGCTTCTCATGGCAGAAATACATTAGGAACGCTTGCCAAACACTGCCGAGGGGCGACCCCGCTTAGAAAATTTTCTTCTAATTGAAAAACCGTGTTTCTAAAATTTTGTTTTTGCTTTGGGTTTGAACCCAGGGAATAGGGTGTGGTAGGTGGAGCACGCTATCACACCACGGTGGCCGCCAGAAGAAATAGTTCGGTAGTATATCCGCTTGGCTTCAGCTTCGTCCGGTTTCGATTATCTGGAAGAAGCTCTTCTAAATTCTGACAGAGCGGTGTTGCTGCTAGACGTAAGTTTTAGTTTTGGTATCGATAATATAGGTTATCGATAAGATATCGATTTTTTGGATATGTTATAAAAAATGATCGACTTGCTCTCGAAAATTTATCGGTTTATTTACTAAATGTTATCGATCTGTTAACGGAATGTTGCCAATTTATTCTCGGCCGGTTATGGATTTCTTATGGAAAATGTTTCGATTGGTTATCAAAAAGTTATCGGTTTGCTAGCAGTTTCTTATCGGCGTGTTATCAATTTGGGATTGACTACTCAACGGAAACAGATACTGAAAAACTTTAAAAAAAATATTGATGACACACCTGCAGCACAATCGATTAGAAACTAGCCCAATAACTTGACGATATTTTCTCTTTTGAGAATAAAAATATAATGGAACAATAACGTATTTTATCGAAAAGTTATTGATTTGCTGCAGAAAAATTATCGAATTTCTATCGATTTGATATTAGAAAATTATTAGTTTTTTTCCGGAAATTTACCGATTTGTTCTAGGCTTATTATCGATTTTTTATAGAGGCGTCATCTATTTGTTATGAAGCAGATGCAGCTAAAACTGCACTATAAAATCGATAAGATATCAGCGATAACAAGCCAACAGCAAATCTGCAGCTTAACGATGATAATTTCGATAGTAAGCCAAAAATAAAACAAAAGTTGCCGGTATCGGTTGTTAAAGACAAAAAGCAGATTAAGCTGAAAAAGCCCAAAATTCTTTGTTTCTGGTGAAAAGACCTCTGATGAGGTTTAATTTCAACTGCTTTGTGAGCTCTAGTTAATTTAGAAACGTTAGTTTTCTAATCGTACACCTCTATCTACACACAAACCTTCGCGAGTACTCAAACTTTTTTCTCTTACTCAGGTTGAGTGTGGCTCTTTTCTGACGTAGGTCTTTATGAACACCATTTGCATTATGTTTGGAATATCTTCTGTAGGTTGCCAAAAAGCTTCTTTGCTTTTCGACAACTACTGCCGGTGAAAGATCTCAGGCGTTTAAATGCCCCGAAAACAAAGGACACCATAAAAGGTAACAACAAATTCCAAACGGAATGTATTACAGCACAATCTTAATTACTCCAACAGCTTCGAAGTTAAGTTCTTACGGATACAATTTCTCATTCATTTGGTATTAAAATTGTACTGTTAATTACACTGCGGGTCCATTAACAACGTTTGTGATCTTAAGTACTTTACAGCGTAGAAATTATATTTAGCTTTGAATGTATATGCGCGTTTTAGTGTAGCAATGAAATGAAAACATGTATAACTGTAAACGCTTACAAAGATGTCGCTCAAAAATATTGCATGCGAGGAGTATATAGAATGAAAACGCTTTTATAATTATGAATGTAACCCATAATCCGCTTGTTCAAACTTAAATACAATTACATCCGTGTATATAATGGTGCTAGAAAGAGTATCTTTTTGGAAGATGAGATGCTATTAAATGTGCTGTGCAGTGTACCCCATAAACATTCTCGGAGCGCTCGTAACTAAGGGCTCTGATATGAGTCCGGAAAGCTTGAAAAATATGAGCCACAAAAGTATGATCATACAGAAATATGATCATCTTTTACGACTCCGATATAATGAAAATTACAAGCCCTATTCCAAGAGTGTTCAGCCAACAAAACAACTTAGGAATAAATATTAATATATTACTTTGAAAAAAATTTCCATTTGTATTAAAGTTGAATAAAATCATAAAGCCAATTCTCTCAGTGTAAGAAGCGTAATAAAAATATTCCACGTTTTCTAAGCCAAGTATGCAACACTCAGAGAATGCACCACTTACACAAGCTAAATCCCTTCGATCTGATCCTATATTTACGGGCAAAAGCTACAAATAAAACGTAAATTTTAAGCATTCAAATAGTTTATAAAACTAGGGCGAATAACATATTTTTGTTCCTCTAATCAAAAAATCCATTTCAACATTCTTGTCATATGTATAAATTTTGTATTCAACTATTGTACATGAATTTGGGTAAAAGGAAGTAGAAACCGTAGAATATTTTTCACAAATGTATTATATTCTTACATGTGGAAAGCTTTTGACAGTAAAATATAAAATTTTGTACGTATTCTATGGATTGTAGACAGAGAAAATACCCCGATTGTTTATAGCGAGTCCCGATCTAAGTTTGCATAGATGTTTCTTTCTGATCATATCCGTATTGATCGTAATTTTAGCAATCTAAGTATTTTGGGCTTTTTTCATTGTATTAGGGCGTGGTTTGTGTGTCAAGGTTTCTATTCTTTAACTAGGGATGATTCCTAACCAATGGGACGGATATGCCTCCCCATTTTAAATGCCCTAAACTGGCCAATCCTGATCCCTAATACTAAGCACATTATTAACTCCAAAAGAATCATATAAGTAGCTAATTATGAACTCTTTATGTGCTTAATGATAATTAATTATGTGAACCTTAAAAAAGCCCGTTTTGTGTGAAATAAGGCTCATATTGGAGGAATCTTTGAAAGAAATGAAGTATACTAATTTCTGGCTTCTAAGGAAGCTCATCCTGATTATTAATGGTTCACTTAAGATGTCTTTTATGACACATTTTGGGATCCGAAAATTTGCCGTGAATCGAATTTTGCTTTTTATTACGTTTATTGCCGGTCTCCGAATCTTACCATTGTTTTTTTTTTTTTTTTTGTATATTTTGTGATTGTGACCTCCGCGTTATTCTCTGGCATGCCAGCCTATCGCATAAATACCCGATTGGCGCTGACGGCAAAGGTCATCTGTTTGTCCTATTTATGAGAAAGCATCCGTATTGCTTTCTTATTATATTTATCACAAGTAATTTTTCCAAATACAGTGTTTTCAAACAGGCAGGGGAATTATTCGCAACTCCAAAGTCAAACAAATGTCATTTACGTGCAGTGTATAAGACTTAAAAAATTCATGTACGGCTCTGAATATCATCTTGAAGTAGTCTTTCAGACTCCGATAAGTGACAAAAATGAGCTTTTTAAGAGACCAATAAGTGTGGTATATAACTCGTTTTCAGACCCATAAGCTAAATGAAATAAGGCTTATATAGGGCGATTATTGTAAGAAGGGAAATAAGTTTATTCCATACTAATAAGTGAGCATAAATGATCACAAAAAGAACTCATTTACGACTCTTTTTTGACTTCAAATGTTTGCTGGGTATAAAAACTGCTGGCAGGAATCATATGTTCGTTTTGTGCATCCCACTCTATTCAATAATAATATTCGAACGTACCTACATCCTTTGTAACATTTCTTGTTGCACGTTGAATAGCACTTGTGTCTCTTAACTGCTTCTCCCTTTTCATATTTTTCAGTCATTTTTTGGGGGAAGCTTAAAACGTGTAATGAAATGAATGCAAATGCGTTTGAGTTGATTTAGTGTCTGCAGACAAGCGGTTATTACAGGCACACTGTCATAAGCTTATATTTCTGCACACACACATGCTAACACACTCATTTGTAGGAATGTGCACAAATTTAAATCCACGTATGGTTACAATTGACTCTATTGCCATTACACACTAGAGACATGTACTCACAAAATGTCGCCCAGTGTTGGCGCTCACGCACGTATGGCAAATGTCTGTAGACTTTTTTATATATATAACAACATAGCCGGAGCTTAAACGCTTAACTAATCAGAAAACTATCTAGTTCAGACACTAGAATAGAATATGGAACTTATAGAAAATGGTTCGATAAAGACCGAATTTGATCCAGTTGTAAAATAACCTATGTATGTATGTGAGTTACGGATGCTTTCTGGTATTTTGGTAAAATTTATATTGCAGAGTTGAGTCAACTTAAGTAAACATATCGAAACGTAGAATGCCGAGGTTGTGTGAAGCACTCACCCCGAAAAAAGATTTTTTAATAAAAGCTTATTGGTTCGCTTTCCGAAGTCTAACCCAGGATAACCCACCTGTTATTTCGTTAGCCCACCTTAAGCAAATGTTATCGGAAGACAATATTTTTCAAGCTGTGTGGGGCTGACGCTCCGAGATTCGATTTTTTTATTGGAATTAATCAGTTCGTTTACATAAATTTAGTCCTGGATAGCCTACTCTTTATTCGATAGCCTTTCTTTGTAAAACAAAAATATCGTAACCAGAAAATATAATAAAAATAGCTTTAATCAGTCAGTATGTTTAGTTTAATTCTTTTCAGTTTTTCTGTCATACTAAAGCACAATTATTTAAAATAAGTAGTTGTAAAATGCGTCCAAAACTCTTTTCAAACTTACATATGTATACGATAAACAGACAGCTAAAATTCTCAAGTGAAAAAACTTTCAAAAACAAAAAAAATGCAAAATGATTGTTTTCTCACTGTGACTCGTTTGCCTAAGGTCAGCTTAGTATAGCCAAACCTTAGAAAACAAATTATCGTGTAAAAATTTGCATATGCAGTATCATTTTTTACTCACTATGGCTTGTTTGAATAAGGTTATTCCAGAATAGTCCATCCTGTTTTTCGTAAGTTCGCTCTTGGAAAAAATTGGCGAAAAATCTTACTATCGGTATTTCAGAACTGGAAATTAACCTGGGTCGATTTGTGTGGACGAAAGTCAACCAATTTCGCGCCATCCATTTTTCGATAGGATTTTGGCTCAGAAAAAAAAAGTTACACTATGCATACCCAAAAAAATTAATTTTCAAGCCTGCGAAAAAAAATGGTGAAAGGGTTAATCTTTCCACCAAAACACTCCCCAAAACCCAAAAAATATTTTTTTCTTTTCAAAAACTGTTATCGGCAACGTTTTTACAACAGTTTTTTGAAAAAAAAAAAAAAAAAATATATATATATATTTTTGGGCTTTTGGGAGTGTTTTGGTGGAAAAATTAATCCTTTCGCATTTTTTTTTTCGCAGGCTCGAAAATTATATTATTGGGTATGCGTAGTGGAACTTTTTTGTCTGAGCCAAAATCCTATCGAAAAATCGATGGCGCGATATCGGTTAATAAATCGACCCAGTCTACTGGACATAATTTTAGATTCCAATGAAATTGAAATTCATTATTTTTCTTTGAAAACGTTCTTTTTTCTTTTGACAGTTAAAAATATATTTTTTGGAATTTATCGTAATTTTCAATGCAGAGGTAAATTGCAACACTTTTCATTTAAAGCAATCGCATCTGTTTTCAAATGCGCACAACTTTGTCAAAAATTGATTTTGATAATTAAAAATTTAAAATGTTCATAATTATTGGCGCTTTCCAACTGTAGTGTAAAAATCAATTGAACAGACATTCAGCAATTAAAAATGGTTTTTCAAATTGAAATGTTTCAAAAATTTATTTAAATTTTATATTTTTTTGGTTATGAAGTGTACAGTTTTGACTTTCAAAGTGTGTAATCTCTATTGGTCTAAACACTTTGCTTGGGAGCTTTGAAATAGGCCAGGGAACAATATTTTTCAGTTTGATCGGAATCTTAAATCATGTCCAGAGGTGAGGGGTTGTCCAAAAATGAAATTTTGTGCAGAAAATGAAATTAATGTGGATAAGAAGAACAAAAAGAAAAGTTTATAGAATATTTGTACAAAAGAATAATTTTGTTTTTTTTTTATTTTGGTTGTTTTTCAACTAAATTTTTTTTAGTCTAAGCTGTTTTTGTTTTCAAGGGTGGGATAGCAAAAACAAGGGGGGCCTATTCTCAGCAAAGGAACCACATTGAGAAAACAATAATTTTGCATTTATTAGAGTTTTTGGGCTATCCTGGGATAAACTTGGGACCAAAAACCACCATGGCACCGCCAATAGATTTTGCATTCAATTCTTATTCAAAAAGCTTTCTAAATAATGAGTATCAAATAAATTGCACCATCCTGGTCCACTTCCTGAAATAATGCCCAAAAAAAGGTTTCTCAAAAACATAAGCCAGAAGAGGAGGTACCCCTGTGAAAAATTTCAAGCAAATTGCACCATAAGTACAATTTTTTGGGATAGGTCGGTCCCTGGTCCACTTTTCGGAAAACTTTCTAAAACACTAACTTGGTTAAAGATGTGCTTCTGCACCAAATTTCAAGCAAATCTAACTATAAATAACATTTTTTTGAATAGGTCTGCCCATGGTCCTCTTCCCGAAAGGATACATTTCTCAACTAATCACCCAATCAAGTCAGCCCCTGTACAGATCAGACCTGTTTAACTTCCTGTAAAGATAAGAAATAGAACCACCCCATATAGTGAATCCAAAGCATCTTTTAATGTCCATGAACATGCACACAAAATTCCATCAATGTCAGTCCAGATGTTTGGGAGGAATTCATAAAAAAACACATGATAAGAAGAAATATATATCGATCTATGCTAATATAATGGTCGAAACTGAAAAGTTTTTCTTAAGAAAGACGTATCTTAGACATTCTGTTAATTACGCCGTATCTGTGCGTAGTCGTGACTCAGTAGACCCGTTTAAAAGGCTGTAACTAAAAAAATAATTTTTTTGTGCAGAATTTGTTAAACAAAATATAGATTCATATGTATTCTATAATATAATAATAATACCATTTTAATAGTTTATTATTTTAAGTCGTTAACGAGTTATGGAAAGAAATTTAATTAAATTTAGTACATATCTCTTCTGTCAAAAACTTTTAACTGGCCTCCTGAAAACGACATTATTATGGACTTCGTTGAGATACGGCCTAATTGGCAGAATGTCTGGGATATATTTTTCTTAACAAAACTCCTAACTTACGACCTTTCTTTAAGAAGAGGTCGTTATATTCAGATAGCCAACTGAAGTTTGTGTTTCAATCCCACTCCTATTTTCATATCCAATTCCACCCCTTTTACCTCTGCCAACCAAATTACCTATATATGGAATGTGTATACCAAATATAGGCTGCGAAATTTTATATTTCCTATTCCTCACTTTACAAAATTATATATAGCCAGAAAAATACCGGTTGATCACTAGAACACATTTCGAAAATTTTGTAAGGATCGGTTGAGTATTTTGGAAGCTTATAAGACACACACACACATACATATGTATGTGCAGACATGCGTTTTTATTTATAAGCTAACTGGAGAAAATATACATACCTTCGAAAGTATATAGGCTGAGTTTCTTTATCAATTTTCGTCGTGCTCCTTTTTTATTTGTGTTTCATGCCGATTCCGAACAGAACCACCAAGGCAGATGAATTTTCACTGAGAAGCTTTTCATGGCAGAAATACACTCGGAGTGTGTGCCAAACCACTTCCGAGGGGCGACTTCGGTGTTGCTTTGCCCGGAGTTTGAACCTGGGACCTTTGGTGTTGTAGGCGCATTACCACGTTACAACACGGCGGTAAAAAGAAATAAAAACAAAAAATTTGGAAATATATACATAGAATTTTAAAGACGACCTAATGATTTACGCCGACTTAAACAACAGCTATAAGGTAAATTAATTTTCATAGAGAAGCTTTTATTTTGATATTAATTTTGCCATTTATTGAAACCAAAATAAAAAAATATATGTAAGTCGCGATAACCTCCGAAGAGATTTTTGGCCGAGCTTCTCTTCCAATTTGTGTCGTGCTTCCTTTTATTTGTCCTACAAATTGGCGGGACGGGACCTACTTGTTTTATGCCAACACCGAACGGCATCTGCGACGCAGATGAGTTTTCACTGAGAGCTTTTCATGGCAGAAATACACTCGGAGTGCTTGCTAAACACTGCCGAGGGGCGACCCCGCTTAGAAAAATTTTCTTCTAATTGAAACCAAGGCCTTCCAAAATAGAAAGTATGAAATATTTAATTGATATGGGCTTAGCCAAGCCACATCCTACATCGAAATTATTTTTAAGCAATGGCTTTGCAGCGGGTGTTTGAAAATTTCTAGCATTGCAATTCCATTAAGTTATCATTCTTTACAAGTGTGCCAAAAAGAAGACAAAGATAACTCTGTTACTTATAACATATTGTTTGTAATTGGTTGTGTTGCCTCCTGCTATGTTCAATGTTGTCGTTATGTCGCACACATATGGCGTAGCCGAAAAACTACTGCCTTTACATGCATACACACATACATGTTTGCTTGTTATGTTAAGCATATCCGGAACGGATGTGTGTAATTTATTGTTGCTACTCTATGTATTGTCATTAATGTTGTGCCGACCACTGCTACATACATACCAATACGAGTACACATATGTGTAGGCAGTCACATGACCACCAGCCTACCATCTTCCTTTATTTGCTCTATTAATATTCTACGAAATAACCTTTTGCTTTGCATTTTCGTAGACCCGACTGCTGTCTGGGAGAGTGTTTTGTCTGTCGTCACAGTTGTTGTGTGTCATCGCATTAGTTTTCATTTGTGACACATTGTGCGTGCGGTTGCAATAAACGCTTATGTTTGGTACTTAAATAGTTGCACGTTCTTCTTTACAACTACAAACAAGACGTTTTATGTTAGTATTTGTATGTAATTGAAACTTTAATAGCATCTTTAGAGTCTTCAAGTACTCCAATAGTGTATGGGAGGTATTTTTACTGTTCGGAAATAAGCGTACTCCGGATACTGCGACAACAACAACAATATTGTTACACTGATGAAAAGGAAAATTGGCAAAACAACATGTGTCCGCCTCTATAAATTTATTATTGTTGCTATTCCAAAATTGATGTAATTGCGGTCGCCCGACAATATGAATAACATTTTCATTTTCTTTCGTACTGACAGGTAGGTTCTTTAAAGTGTATAAGTAAAATCTATTAATGCTTTTGTACTTGGTTAAAATTCTAAATTACCTTAAAATTTATTTTGTGTTATTCATGGTCTATGTACTTACAGGACAGTAGAGGAGCTAATAAAATTTTGAGTTTTTGAAAATATTTTTATTTGTGATAGAAGGAGAGACAGATACACGCTTTTTTATAAAGAGGCGTGAGCATCTGCCGAATACACTTTAAGTTCGATGTATAAACATTCAGGTAAAAGTCTAGAAAACTAATGCTTTTAAGTTAACAAGAACTCTCCCATGAGTTGAAGTTTAGCCACAACAGAAACGAATTTTTGTTATCAGGCTGATATCGAAAGTGAGTGGCTGAACTCAGGCTCTCAGGGTCACTACTGGCAGATAGTTGATGGCCTATATAATATACTAGCAGACCCGGCAGACGTTGCTCTGCCCTAAATTTGGCCTATCTGCATACATTTTAATAAGCTTTTTCTGTCTAACTCTGCCCTATCCCTCTACACTTTTTCCTAATCTTTTTATTCACCCCTGCCTCCGTATTTTTCGCTTCATCTTCATCTTCGTCTCATTCTATCTCGTTCCCAGTCTCCTTCTCTATTTTCTCTTCTCTCAAGTTTTTCTCCTTCTTCTTCATCTCTTACTGCCAGTCACAGAGGGTGGTATGTATTTTGTTCCAGTTCCATTTCGAGTCTCAGTCCCAGACCCACTCCGATCTCAGTTTCAGTCCCAGTCCTAGTCCTAATCCCAGTCCCAGTCCGTCTCTGGTATACTTCCCGGAAAAAAGCATCGTAAATACTAATATAGGCAAATTTATATACGAAATTTCAGGAAAATCGAATAGGAAGTATGTAAATAGGTATGTGGGTATTATTAATTCTTGTCTTTATTTCGGCTATGCATGCATATTTATCAGTTTTGCTAGGTTGATGCGACTAAATCGAATATCACAATGAACTTTAGAGCTCTCAGCAACAGCTTTCATTTGATATTCATAATACACACACATTCTAGGTGTATCCGGGTCCATGTTTTGGCCTATATCTCGAGACCGTAGTCACCCAGCGGCGTAAAACTTACTTTGTACTAAAGCATACATACATCAACAGCTTCAGTTTGATACCCATAATGTAAAAACACATTCTAGGTATATCCGGGTCCACGTTTTGGGTTATATCTCGAGACCCTAGCCTCCCAGTTGTATGAAAATTATCCTGTACTATAGCAGCTTTCATTTGATATCCATATTGTATAAACACATTCTAGGGGTACCTGGGTCCACGTATTGGGCTATATCTTGAGACCTGAGCCTCCCAGTTGTATGAAAATTATCCTGTACTATAGCACTCAATAACCGTTTTCATTTGATGTCCATATTGTGTAATATAAAAACACATTCTAGGTGTATCCGAATCCACGTTTTGGGTTATATCTCGAGACCCTAGCCTCTCAGTTGTATGAAAATTATCCTGTACTATAGCACTCATCAACAGCTTTCATTTGATATCCATATTGTATAAACATATTCTAGGGGTACCCGGGTCCACGTTTTTGGCTATATATCGAGACCCCAGCCTCCCAGTTGTATGAAAATTATCCTGTACTATAGCACTCATCAACCGTTTTCATTTGATATCCATATTGTATAAACACATTCTAGGAGTACCCTTTCCACGTTTTGGGCTATATCTCGAGACCCTAGCCTCCCAGTTGTATGAAAGTTATCCTGTACTATAGCACTCATCAACAGTTTTCTTTTGATATCCATATTGTATAAACACATTCCACGGGTACCCGGGTCCACGTTTTGGGCTATATCTCGAGACCCTAGCCTCCCAATTGTATGAAAATTATCCTGTACTATAGCACTCATCAACAGCTTTCATTTGATATCCATATTGTATAAATACATTCTAGAGGTACCAGGGTCAACGTTTTGGGCTATATCTCGAGACCGTAACGTCCCAGTTGTATGAAAATTATCCTGTACTATAGCATTCATCAACAGCTTTCATTTGATATCCATATTGTATAAACACATTCTAGGGGTACCCGGGTCCACGTTTTGGCCTATATCTCGAGACCCTAGTCACCCAGGGGTATGAAAATTGATTTAAAAGACCTTAAGCACCCTAAAAACCTACGGTAACCAGGGGAGCAGATACCGCCCCTAACTAAGCTACTAGGGACAACCTACCTAGTAGAAGGAGGCAACTGTGTGATGAGGGATAAGCAAGACATGCAGCACATATTGTTATTACTAAACACCGCGCCAACGCACGTTGTTATTCCATCAACACCGAGACCAGTAAAGTCGTTGTTACGGTATACCGGAAACACGAGAAGAAATAGAAGGCGACAGGTCCGGTGAATGTAACATTCTACCACCTTAGTGCGAAAAGGTTAAACGTTCACAAAATGGATGGTGGGGTAATGCTTTAATCGCCTCCGTCCCCTTTAAAGCTTGCGAGGTCTCCAAGTACATTCTCACTCTTGTCGACATCTGCATATCAGTTTAGATATACTCCTAATTAGCGTTTTTCTGACTATGCATGCAAGATCCCATAAGGACTTGTATCAACCATAGCGTGGCCTGCCTGTTCGAAAAGATAACCACGGTGAAATTGTTTGCCTTAAAGTGACTATATAGCGGGCAGAGATAGCGGCTTATAGCGGGGGCCCAGAAACTATATAATAAATATATAAACCGAGAGAATAAGAGACAGAGAAAAAAGAAGAGGACGAAGAAATGATAGCAGAAGCATCTAAAAACATTGACGCTGCAAACCACCAAAACCAAAACCATGACGCCGAAAGTAGCTGAAACCACAAGTGCCACCGACAATTCCCCACGTAAGGAGTTTATGCGGAAAACGTGGGCAGAGGAAATAGCAGCCTGGACGAAATGTGAACTTATTATAAAAGCCATGAATTGCACAAAAAATTACTAGCCTGGATTTAAAGACCGGATTTAGAGATTCAAGACGCGATTATCTTAATCGGCAGCTATTTTCGTAACTGGGATAGAGCAGAACTCGAAGTAAAAAATCCACTGCACAAGAGAGGCGCACATCCAAATGATTGGAAGAAGCTTACGTCGTCAATATAAAAAATGGCTCATGGTAAGTCGTTAATGCAAAAAAGGTACTCCACCGGAAAACCACCGAGGAACCTCCAAAATCAGTTTCAAAACAGACTGAGGAAGAAAATAGAAACAAATAAAGAGGAAACAGTAAGAAGACGAAGAAGTGCATTAGGAAAAAGCGTCTCACAGGAGAAGCCCTAATAAGCCCACAAATGGAAATAGCTATTTTGCCGAGTCTTTGATGGGCAGCGGTTTGTCAAGCGTCACGATCTGAGACTGCTCAGCTACAGAAGAAATTTCATCAGCCAAGCGTAATACTTAAAGAGAACAGAAGCAAACGTATTATACATTAATTTAGAGAGGTGAGAACAATCTTTTTTATAGAAAAAAGGGAGTCCGAGCTATCAAATGTGTTTGAGTGAGAGTTATAATCTTGGCATAAACGCCGAAAAGGTTCATTTTGTTCGAAATTCGTTCTACATTGTTTCAGCAGAAGAGGTTTGAAGTGTCTCGATGTCCGAGAGGGAACGCAAAAGTTCACTTCATTCAGAAGGAATGGGCTCGAAATTGATCCATTTAAAAGTTTTGTCATAAATATCACACCAAGCATTTCCCTTCGACTAGCAAGAGTTGGAAGATTGATAAGCTTTAATCGATTAGTATAAGGTGGAAGATTAGTTAAAGAGTCCCATTGGAAATTTCTTAAGGCAAATAGTAAAAATTGTTTTTGTATTGATTCGAGACTGTCTGCATGGACTTGATAACGCGGATTCCAAATTATCGAGCCGTATTCTAATATTGGCCTAACTAATGTTGTAAAAAGTGCTTTAGTTATGTAAGGGTCGTTAAATTCTTTTGACCACCGTTTAACAAATGCAAAAACACCTTTACCTTTATTCACTGTAGCATTAATATGAAGATTGAAACTAAGTTTGGAATCCATCATGACTCCCAAGTCAATAAAATTATTTACAGTTTCTAGACTATAGTTGTTAATTGTATATGAAGCTGGTGGCGAAACTCTCCGAGAAAAACACATGAATTTACATTTTTTGAGATTGAGCGGCATATAATTTACATTGCACCAGGTAACCAAGTGATTTAAATCCATTTGAAGCAAGGAATGTTCCTCAACCGAGGCACATGATTTGAAAAGTTTTACATCGTCTGCGTACATCAAGATTTTTGAGTATTTAATTGTACCAGATATATCGTTTATGAACAACAAGAACAGAATCGGACCAAGATGGCTGCCCTGAGGAACACCAGAAGAAACATTGATGACCCCAGAAAGTGTATTTTTAAAGATTACTTTTTGCGTACGATAACCAAGATACGAAGAAATCCAACATATAAGACGGGGTTGAAAACCGAGTTGACTGAGCTTATGAATAAGTAATGGGTGTGATACTTTGTCGAAAGCTTTACTGAAATCGGTGTAAATTACATCAGTGTGAAGGCCTTTTCTAAATCCATTAGAAACGTGGGTGGTAAATTCTAGTAAATTGGTGATAGGTGATTTGCCCTTACAGAACCCATGCTGCGAGCTTGCAATTATGGGGGAAATAGGGAATGTTAGGTGGTAGGTAACAATAGCCTCAAATAACTTTGGGATAGCGGATAACTTTGCTATGCCCCGGTAGTTTTCTATTGAAGACCTGCTTCCATTTTTATGAAGCGGAATAAGAAAAGATTCCTTCCATATTGTTGGGAAAACGCCATAAATTAAAGATAAATTAAATAAATCTGTTAGCGGCTGATAGATGTTTGCGGCACATTTTTTAAGAAAGTGTGTCGGGATCCTGTCGGGGCCGTATGAATATGATACTTTTAAAGTTTTTAAATAAGATAATACATCTTCTGAAGATATAAATGGAGCTCTGATTGAATAACATGAATCAATATGGTATGGGTATTCATTAGGTGGAACGTTGGTCTCAATAGAGTAATTTGATTTGAAAAATTCCGCAAAGAAGTCGGCGATCTCTTGATCATCGCTGGAAATATTATCTTGGAATTTCATGGATGATGGAAACCCTTTCACCCTGCGTTTAGAGTTTACGAATCCGTAAAATGCCTTCGGGTTGCAAGTTATATTTCTTTTCATTTTACAAAGATAAGCTTTGTAACACTTTTTGTTCAATTGATTGTAACACTTTTTGTTCTATTCTAACACTTTGAAGAATATCCACAGCTAAATAAGACCTAGAGACGATTAGGCAAATATGAAGGCCGTGCGGAGTTCAGGTTAGTAAGATATCAGGTAGTACAAAATATATAGGGATAATGCTATCAAAATCTAGGATAGCGGGTGCCCTACAAACAACCGCTTAGACTATAATTTATGCTATGGTCATCATGCCTGCAGACTTATTCTCGAGGCAGCTTGAACTCAAAACGTATGGCTGAAGGAGCATATCGAACAGATTATCTTATCCTCCACCTATGCTCTGTCTTAAACCTGGCGCATTACGCCCGAGGCTCTTCTCTTCTTTCTCTACCTACTCACAATAATTGTCCCCTAATTTCCTGTGGAACAACTGGCAGAAGCGGCTCAGGACCGATGGAGCATGCAGTCGATGCCTGTCTCGCCAGGCTGTCCACCAGTTCATTGCCTTTCAGTCCCCTCTGGCCTTAATCCAGGCCAACAGTACTACGTTGTATGCTCCTAGTTGGTTTAAGTTTTCTTTGCACCAAAAAATTAGTACTGTCTTTATTTCGAACATCAAAATTTCGTTTAGTGCGTCTTGACTGTCACTGTGTTTGGCAATTGTTTCATTGGAGTATCCGCGTTGTAACTTCAGTTCAGCGCACTGACTTATATCGTATACTTCCGCTTGAAATATGCTTGGGTGTACTCGCAGGGACACTGATACCTTGACTCTGGGTCCAAAAACTCCAGCTCCAGTCCTCTCTGATGTCATCGAGCCATCTGTGTATCATACGAACTTGCATAGATGTTGTATGAGTTCCAGTCTGGCTGGATTCCATGTATTTTTGTCTCCCAATTCCACTTTATATTTTTTTTCTGAAAGACCACCTCCTTGAGAATGTCATTTCTGGGGAACGCACCCAACTTAAGACTAATGCTTCATAAATGTTTTACATATTGCTCTTTTGTACTCACCTTTTCTTCGTCGTGTAGCTGATTGTCTAGTTTGGAAACATTTTCAAAAAAAGTCCAACTCAAATTGGCTGCATTGCCTGGCAGAACTTCTAGGTTACTAATAATATGTTGGTGATCTTGTCGATTCTTATTAGCTAATGTCGAATACACTTTCTGTTGATTTTTTCTTGTTGTCTGATTCTTAAGCACACTATCACTCGGAGAATGGTGAACTGTTGGCTCATTTTGCTTTTTCGTTGCTGAAGAGTCAAAATTAAAATCCGAAATATTCGCGGTTATGTCGATAGTGTCATTCACCATGGCAGTGAAAGCCAAACACCATGCAAGTAGGATGCTAATGAAGAACAAAAGCACAATTAAGAAATTAAACAAATTATTTTTTTATAGTTTTTTGAATTTGTGAAATTAATTGTGCTGAATTTGTTTTAAATATGTGATATTTTATTTTAATTGGATGAATTTTTTGTTTGCTTTTGAAAATATTGCATTGATTTGTTTTGCTTTGTTGTTATTATACGTATAGCATTGTTAGCATGACATTTTATATTGCTTTTATTTTATTGCCACATATTTAATATAATTAACGATGCGCGCTAACATAAATATTGGGCACCATTTTGAACGGGTAGGGTAGGCCGAAAAAAAACTTATAAATATACCTCTAAATAATGAAGCTTCATTCCGTACCTGTATTTGTCCTTTAAGTTATAAATTAACTAATTAATTAGTGAGTATATAAGTAAACACTCGAGCATAGAGAAATGGCGTAACTATACCATCTGGGGCACATTCTTTTGATGGGACGCTCTCAATAAAAATCGTCACGTTGTACTCAATTTAATTTTAATAAACTTCGAGATTTTCCGCGTACTCAATTACAAGTTGCATTTGTCCCATTAATGGCCATTGGCTTACTCTCTTAGGCAAGAGAGAATGGTCTGTAGTCAATGTTATCCAATGCGGAGTTCTGAATGCATTTACAATGAAATAAAAATAACAATTTAATTTCAATAAGATATTTATTAAGAAAAATGTTTTTTTTTTCGTGATTTATGTTCCGCAAAAGTGTCTACAACATCATCAAAGTTTAGAGATCGGGCTATAGAATTTTCAATAGGCAGAATAGCCAAGTTACATAACCTGTCTTGTCTCATAGAGTTTCTTAAGCTCTTATCAATTTTAGTTTTGAAAATGATTGTTCAAAACTAGGTGTAGTCACAGGAATTGTAACTGAAACTGAAATAATAGTAATGTAGTGCATACTTCAGGAAAGCTAAAAGACATACAATTTTTTATTATGAATAAATCAGCAAGGTCTCTAATACACGAAATTTTCTATTTCGTGTCTAAAGATGGGTCGAAAACTGAGAATTTCTCTGGAAAATAATTCAGATATGTCTTTTTTTATTTATCTCAACAAATTCTATAGCTTTTTTTTTTAAAGATCAGTGTCATTTAAAACCTTTAAAATGGAAGGCTGCAAATCACTGGAATTTGGAAAGGTTTCATTCATTGGAATGAAACGCGGTTTAACAGGTCCCTGTCCCATATAACAATATCCGTGAAGTGCTCCGCGTCCAACGATTTTTTTCAAGATTCGTAATTACGTTGGAACGAATGTTGAATATATGTATAAGCTTTTTAAAGATAATAGTATATTAGTAACTATTTGACAAGTGCAGTTCAGATGAAGAATAACAAGTAAGGAAGGCTTCAAAAGGAACTTGGGGTACCCGTAAAATGAGCTTTTATTTCTTCTTTGTAAAATAAATTAGTCACAAAATAAATAAAGATATAAAGTGATCATTTTTTGTGTAAATAACACTAGTTATGTTTCTTCAGCTTTGTATGTAGCCAGTATTCGTTTAAATGCGATACAATTTTCAAAACTTCTGTTATGATTTGTTAAAGAAAACGGACGTTGGAACGAAAATCGATTTGTCCCGAAAACAAATTTGACAAGGGAATAAATAAAATAAAATAAAATATAAAATGAAATTAATTAAAATAAAATGGAATAACATAATATAAAATAAAAAAAGATATGATAAAATGAAAAAAAATAAATAAAATGAAATAAAATAAAATAAAATGTTTAGACATTGACATGTAATTTACGGATTATTATGAATTTACTTATGTATATTTAGTATAAATAACTTTATATGTCTTGGTGTATACAACCGTTGTATAGTGTATAGCCCAAAGTGGAGCTAAAGGAAGAAGTAAAATAAAATATAATATAATATAATATAATAAAATAAAATGAAATAGAACAAAATAAAATAAAATCAAATAAAATAAAACAAAATAATATAAAATAAAATAAAATAAAATAAAATAAAATAAAATAAAATAATATAAAATAAAATAAAATAAAATAAAATAAAATAAAATGAAAATAAAAAATTAAATGAAATGAAACAATATAAGATACTGAACACAATAACAATATAAAAATATAAAATAATATTGATCAGAATCTCGGTGAAACCTTTGATAACATTACGAAATTGCCTGATGATGATTACGTGACGGTTTTCGAAATGGTAACATCGCAATATGCCATTAAATATTTCTTTCTTTCTTTTCAGTTTATCTTAGAAAAACATAATAATTGAATACTCAATTATTATAAGCCGGTGTTAAACTCATGAATTCTTAAATAATTTACATAAAATAAAATTAAAATTTAACAAAAAAAAAATTATAAAATAAAGAATAATGAAATAAAATCAAAACGATTTTTAATCGACGAGTTATAGATTTTTTATCGAAAAACTTTCGATTTTTGGCGAAGAGTTATCGATACCTCAACAAAATATTATCAATTTGTTATCGGAATGTCACCATTTTTCCTTAGGCGTCTTATAAGTTATCGGTTTGTTATCAGAAAGTTAGCGATGTGGTATCAATAAATTTTTTTAAACTTGTTGTTTTATATATTTGAGATTTTCTTATCAGAAATTTACCGATTCGTTATCGATTTCTTATCGAAATTCTATCAATTTTTTATCGACTTGTTAGTGACGATTGGTCGGTTTCTTATTAAACTGATACCGATAAAACTTCAATATAAAACCGACTACACATGTGCAATCGAACGATGACAATTCGATAAGAAATTGATAACATTTCAATAAGAAATCGATAACAAATCGATAAATTTATGATAACAAAATCTCAAATGTATAACACTATAGGTTAAAAAAAATTCTCATTTGCCTGTAACCTGTAGGTAGTATATTAATAACTATTTGACAAGTGCAATTCAGATGAAAAATAAAAATACTTAACGGCTTTTTCCTTTGATGAGATTAAGGCCAAGATTTTGGCGGGACGTGACGTAGTGTGTGTGGTAGGCGGTACACGCTGAGTACATTCTTTGTTCGTATGCTGTGTTCTCGTTTTCATTGGAATGTGCAGTGCTTTATTTGGTTTCAATGGTTACTGTTATTTACGGTTATATTTAGTGTCATTTCACGCACAATTAAATTATTGTAATTGCATGATTGCAACTACCAACGTATATTCGCTTTTGTGTTCCACGGCTGTATCACACCGGACAACTGGCACATCCGCCACGGTCGCTGCTTTGATGCTTTTCATCGAAATTTCGCGTTAAATTGATTGGAAAATCACATAATTTGGTGCACAAAAATTATTTTTCGCAATACATAGTGTTTGTTGTTGTTTTCGAACCACAAGCCTACAAGTTGGTTTATAAAATTTTTTGCATAGTGCATATTTTTTAATTTCTTGGATTATTTTTTCCATCTACCACTTACGATTGTGAATTTAATTTATTTGTCGGCATGTTTTTTAAAGCTCTCTATGCCAGGGGCGTAACAATAGGGTGGTAGGACTGGTAAAATGTAACGGGTCCTCTAACCAAAAGGGTCCCGGGACAAGAGGCCGCGAGCTCAAACATATTTTTTTACATTGTACCTGAGTATTTTATTTTATTTGAAAAGTATATTATTACTCTGCTTAAAATCCAAAGTAAGACAACTAAAGACAATAATACAATTTCAAGTTAATCGTTAAGAATTTCAATTTTTTTTTTTTTTTTTTTTTTTTTTTTTTTTGAAACAATTGGGATTTTTGGGCATAGTATTAAAAGATGGAATATTTTATCAAGTTGTATATCTAATAAAGAAAGTGAGTCTTCAACTTCAATAACATTAAAAACATTAAACCGTACTAGATGGGCAGAACGTTATGATGTCGTTTTTCCTTTAGAAATTTTATTTAATTGCAAATCGGATGAAAGAAATAAAGCTGTTTCACTCAATAAAAAAAGGTCTAGTTATTATGTTATTTGTTTGCCATTACAAGATCTTACTTACTATAGATGCAGCCTCTAAAGCACTTCAGTCTAAAGCCACCGACCTTTGAAATGCCTTAAAATGTTTCAAAATTTGTCTATAACAATTGGAAAGGTGTCGACATGAATTTAAAAATGGAAACGAATAATGCAGCAGAAAAATGGTCCACCACTCCGAAGTTTTCTAAAACTCTCCAGAAGATGACAAAACGCCATTTTGATGAGCTTTGCGAAGATGACCGTCTCCAAGTTCCGGAAAGTTTGTTCAAAGTGAACATATTTTATCGAGTATTGAACATGAATATAAACCAAGTTTACAGGTTCCCTGTCCCATGTATTATATAAGATTCATGTTAACAATTTTGTACCGTGTCCATTACGCTCGTGTATCATATATGAGCAAGCTTATATATACCTTATACTACGCAAATTACTTAAACGTGGTTATTTCTGTTTTTCGTATGGGACGTGGCTTTATAGACTTTGCAAACTGTAAACTTAAAAAAACTTTAAAAAAATTAGGTGATTTTCCGATACTTCCTAAAAATTCGTAAAATTTTTTTTTTTGTTTTTTTGTTATTTTATATTATGTTATTCCATTTTATTTTAATTAATTTCATTTTATATTTTATTTTATTTTATTTATTCCCTTGTCAAATTTGTTTTCGGGACAAATCGATTTTCGTTCCAACGTCCGTTTTCTTTAGCAAATCATAACAGAAGTTTTGAAAATTGTATCGCATTTAAACGAATACTGGCTCAATACAAAGCTGAAGAAACATATAACTAACTAGTGTTATTTACACAAAAAATGATCACTTTATATCCTTATTTATTTTGTGACTAATTTATTTTACAAAGAAGAAATAAAAGCTCATTTTACGGGTACCCCAAGTTGCTTTTGAAGCCTTCCTTACTTGTTATTCTTCATCTGAACTGCACTTGTCAAATAGTTACTAATATACTACCAACAGGCTACAGGCAAATGGGAATTTATTTTTAAACTTATAGTGTTATATATTTGAGATTTTGTTATCAGAAATTTATCGATTTGTTATCGATTTCTTATCGAAATGTTATAAATTTCTTAACGACTTTTCATCGTTGGATTGCACATGTGCAGTCGGTTTTATATTGAAATTTTATCGGTATCAAGAAACCGACCAATCGTCACTAACAAGTCGATAAAAATTGATGGCATTTCGATAATAAATCGATAAAGAATCGATAAATTTTCTGATAATAAAATCTCAAATGTATAAAACAATAAGTTTAAAAAAAATTGATTGATAACATATCGATAACTTTCTGATAACAAACCGATAACTTATAAGCCGCCTAAGGGAAAACGGTGACATTCCGATAACAAATTGTTAATATTTTGATCATGTATCGATAACTCTTCGCCAAAAAATCGAAAGTTTTTCGATAAAAAATCTATAAGTCGTCGATAAAAAATCGATTTGATTTTATTTCGTTATTCTTTATTTTATAAATCTCTTTTTTGTTAAATTTAAACTTTATTTTATGTAAATTATTTAAGAATTCATGAGCTTAACATCGGATTATAATAATTGAATATTTAATTATTTTGTTTTTATAAGATAAACTGAAAAGAAATAAAGAAATATTTACTGGCGATCTTACCGTTTCCAAAACCGCCACGTAATCATCATAAGGCAATTTCGTAATATTATCAAAGGTTTCACTGAGATTCTGGTCAATAATATTTTATATTTTATGTTGTTATTGTGTTTAGTATCAGTTTGTTTTATTTAATTTTATTTAATTTTTGTTTTATTTTATTTTATTTTACTTAAACAATTTTTGTTGTAATTCGAACCTGCGATCTTATCTTATTTTATTTTATATTTTTTTGTCTTATATTGTTTCATTTCATTAAATTTTTTTTCAGTTTATTTTACTTTATTTTATTCTGACTTTATTTTATTATATTTTATTTTTTTTATTTTATTTTATTTTATTTTATTTTTTTTATTTTATTTTATTTTACTTCTTCCTTTAGCTCCACTTTGGGCTATACACTATACAACGGTTGTATAAAACAAGATATATAAAGCTATTTATACAAAATATACATAAGTAAATTCATAATAATCCGTAAATTTCATGTCAATGTCTAAAAATTTTATTTTATTTTATTTTATTTTATTTTATTTTATTTCATTTTATTTTTTTTTTATTTTATCTTATCTTTTTTATTTTATATTATTTTATTCAATTTTATTTTAATTAATTACATTTTATATTATATTTTATTTATTCCCTTGTTAAATTAGTTTTCTGGACAAACCTATTTTCGTTCCAACGTCCGTTTTCTTTAACAAATCATAACAGAAGTTTTGAAAATTATATCACATTCAAACGAATACTGGCTCAATACAAAGCTGAAGAAACATATAACTAACTAGTGTTATTTACACAAAAATTATCACTTTGTATCTTATTTAATTTTGCGACTAATTTATTTTACAAAGAAGAAATAAAAGCTCATTTTAACAGGTACCACAAGTTGCATAATATGTGAATAAATTTCAACTGACTGCTTGGCTTTATTATATTATTTTAATTTTGATAAACCATGGAAAACCTAATAAGAAGGATTTTTGTGACTGCTTCACGTTTTTCGTGCACTAATTCCAGTTTTCTTATCATTAGAAAAGACACCACCTTTTCTGGCAAAAGACACATTAAAAAAATAATTAAAAAATAATTTTTAGTTAAACGGTTTTATTGAAAACAATACTTAAATTAAGTAATAAAAATACTAAAAGCTAGAAAATAATTAGGTAGGTCCTAGGTACTAGTCATCACACTTTTCATCAATGTAGGGCTTTGATCAGAAAATTAAATAAAAGAATTGGAGGCGTCAAATTTTTTTGATAATCATAAGTAACACCAACTGAACTTTAATCAAGTTATGCTACGTCTCACATTTTTAGAAAACTCACGCGCGTATGCGCCACGTTTTAACAGCTCTGTAAATATTTAGCCTAATATTAATAGTATCATAAAAATACCCCATAAAATTTAAAATTTCCAAGACATAATTTTGTTAAAGCGTACAATTACTGGCATATGCTGATGACATTGATATCATCGGCCTAAACACCCTGCTTACTCTAGACTGGAAAAAGAAGCGGTAAAGATGGGTTTGATGGTGAATGAGGACAAAACGAAGTACCTGCTGTCATCGAGCAAAGAGACAGCGCATACGCGCCTTGGCAACCACGCTACTGTTGGCAGCCATAATTTCGAAATAGTAAAAGACTTCGTTTATTTGGGAACCAGCATCAACACTAGGAACAACATCAGCATTGAAATCCAGCGAAGAATCAATCTTGCCAATAAATGCTACTTTGGACTAGGTAGGCAATTGAAAAGTAAAGTCCTCTCTCGGCGAACGAAAATCATACTCTACAAGTCACTTATCGACCCGTCCTGCTATATGGGACAGAAACATGGACCATGACAAGAGCAGATGAATCGGCTTTGGGAGTATTCGAGAGAAAAGTCCTTCGAAAGGTTTATGGACCTCTACGCGTTGGCGATGGCGAGTACCGAAGAAGATTTAATGATGAGCTATACGAGCTATACGCAGACATCAACATAGTCCAGCGAATTGAAACGCAGCGGCTGCGCTGGTTAGGCCATGTTATGCGAATGAATGATGATGCTCTGGCCAAGAAAGTGTTTCTATCGGAACCCGCCTATGGAAGCAGAGGTAGAGGGCAGCCCCCACTCAGTTGGAAGGACCAGGTGGAAAAAGATTCAAAATCCCTTGATGTGACCAATTGGCGCCGGTTGGCAGAGCGAATGAGCGACTGGCGCGCCTTGTTGGACGGCCATAACCGTTTAGATGGTTAAGCGCCATTTAAGTAAGTAATTTTGTTAGGTGGCAATGCAATTTCAGTATTTGACAAATTATATTTCTGACAACTAACAGCTTATGCCAGATACGTCAAAGCGGCACTAATTTGTTATATTATATCATGAAAGAAAATTGTTAAAAATAAAACATGAAAATATACGGAATATATAAAGCTGCTCTGTATGCTGATCTTTCTTGGCTCATCAACTATCAGAGTGATAAAAGACTCTTCACTTCTCAGGCAAATTTCGGGCACTTAAATTGCAAGTTTTAAGTCTTTATTTAATTGCCTATTATTCCTCATTATATTTAGGTCATTTAGTGACTCATTATTACAAGGACTCCTCCCTGACAATTTGTTACAATCCAAGTCCTCAATACATAATCCTTCTAAAGACTTTATTCGACTCGGCGCCACGTATGCGTGTCCCTCCTCGAACTCCAAAACATTTTGATGTCACTTCTACCGGACTCTATGTAATATATGTTCCAAACTTGAGCCAAGTCGGACCACAAATACGATTTTTTGAAATGCGCCGCCCATCGGAGTTTTTATACTCAGTTGAGCAGAGCTCACAGAGTATATTAAGTTTGATTGGATAACGGTTGGTTGTACATATATAAAGGAATCGAGATAGATATAGACTTCCATATATCAAAATAATCAGGATCGAAAAAAAATTTGATTGAGCCATGTCCGTCCGTCCGTCCGTTAACACGATAACTTGAGTAAATTTTGAGGTATCTTGATGAAATTTGGTATGTAGGTTCCTGAGCACTTATCTCAGATCGCTATTTAAAATGAACGATATCGGACTATAACCACGCCCACTTTTCGATATCGAAAATTTCGAAAAACCGAAAAAGTGCGATAATTCATTACAAAAGACCGATAAAGCGACGAAACTTGGTAGATGAGTTGAACTTATGACGCAGAATAGAAAATTAGTAAAATTTTGGACAATGGGCGTGGCACCGCCCACTTTTAAAAGAAGGTAATTTAAAACTTTTGCAAGATGTAATTTGGCAGTCGTTGAAGATATCATGATGAAATTTGTCAGGAACGTTACAACTATTACCATATGTACGCTTAATAAAAATTAGCAAAATCGGGGAAGGACCACGCCCACTTTTAAAAAAAATTTTTTTTTAAAGTAAAATTTTTACAAAAAATGTAATATCTTTACAGTATATAAGTAAATTATGTCAACATTCAACTCCAGTAATGATATGGTGCAACAAAATACAAAAATAAAAGAAAATTTCAAAATGGGCGTGGCTCCGCCCTTTTTCATTTAATTTGTCTAGGATACTTTTAACGCCATAAGTCGAACAAAAATTAACCAATCCTTTTGAAATTTGGTAGGGGAGTAGATTTTACGACGTTAACTGTTTTCTGTGAAAATGGGCGAAATCGGTTGATGCCACGCCCAGTTTTTATACACAGTCGTCCGCCCGTCTGTCCGTCTGTCCGTTAACACGATAACTTGAGTAAATTTTGAGGTATCTTCATGAAGTTTGGTATATATGTTCCTGGGCACTCATCTCAGATCGCTATTTAAAATGAACGATATCGGAAAATAACCACGCCCAATTTTTCGATATCGAAAATTTCGAAAAATCAAAAAAGTGCGACAATTCATTACCAAATACGCATTAAGCGATGAAACTTGGTAGGTGAGTTGAGCTTATGACGCAGAATAGAAAACTAGTAAAATTTTGGCCATTGGGCGTCGCACAGCCCACTTTTAAATGAAGGTAATTTAGAAGTTTTGCAAGCTGTAATTTGGCAGTCGTTAAAGATATCATGATGAAATTTGGCAGGAACATTACCCTTATTACTTTATGTCTGCTTAATAAAAATTAGTAAAATCGGATAACGACCACGCCCACTTTTTAAAAAAAAATTTTTTTAAATTCAAATTTTAAAAGAAGAGTTAATATCTTTACAGCATATAAGTAAATTATGCCAACATTCAACTCCAGTAATGATGTGCTGCAACAAATTACAAAAATAAAAGAAAATTTCAAACAGGGCGTGGCTCCGCCCTTTTTCATTTAATTTGTCTAGGATGCTTTTAATTCCATAAGTCGAACAAAAATTAACCAATCGTTGTGAAATTTGGTAGAGGCTTGGCTCCTAGGACGGCAACTGTTTTCTGAGAAAAAGGGCGAAATCGGTTGAAGCCACGCCCAGTTTTTATACACAGTCCACCGTCTGTCCTTCCGCTCGGCCGTTAACACAATAACTTGAGCAAAAATCGATATATCTTTACTAAACTTAGCACACGTACTTATCTGAACTTACTTTATCTCGATATAAAAAATGGCCGAAATCCGACCATAACCACGCCCACTTTGTCGATATCGAAAATTACGAAAAATAAAAAAATGCCATAATTCTATACCAAATACGAAAAAAGGGATGAAACATTGTAACTGGATTGGTTTATTGACGCAAAATATAACTTTGGAAAAAACTTTGTAAAATGGGTGTGACACCTACCATATTAAGTAGAAGAAAATGAAAAAGTTCTACAAGGCGAAATCAACAGCCCTTGGAATCTTGGCAGGAATACTGTTAGTGGTATTCCATATATAAATAAATTAGCAGTACCCGCCAGATGATTTTCTGGATCACCTGGTCCACTTTTTGGTCGATATCCCGAGAACGCCTTCACATATACATCTAAGGGCCACTCGCTTTTAAAACCCTCATTAATATCTTTAATTTGATATCCATATCGTACAAACACATTCTAGAGTCACCCCTGGCCCATCCCAATGGCGATATCTCGAAAAGGCGTCCACCTATAGACCTAATGCCCACTCCCTATTAAAATGCTCAGTAACACCTTTCGTTTGATACCCATATCGTACAAATATTCTAGAGTCACCCCTGGCCCACCCTAATACCGATATCTCGAAAAGGCGTCCACCTATAGACCTAATGCCCACTCCCTATTAAAATGCTCAGTAACACCTTTCGTTTGATACCCATATCGTACAAACATTCTAGAGTCACCCCGGGCCCACCCTAATGGCGGTATCTCGAAAAGGCGTCCACCTATAGACCTAATGTCCACTCCCTCTTAAAATGCTCAGTAACACCTTTAGTTACATACCCATATCGTACAAACATTCTAGAGTCACCCCTGTCCCACCCTAATGGCGATATCTCGAAAAGGCGTCCACCTATAGACCTAATGCCCACTCTCTCTTGAAATGCTCAGTAACACCTTTCGTTTGATACCCATATCGTACAAACATTCTAGAGTCACCCTTGGTCCACCTTTATGGCGATATCTCGAAAAGGCGTCCACCTATTGAACTAAGGATTACTCCCTTTTAAAATACTCATTACCACCTTTCATTTGATACCCATATCGTACAAACACATTCTAGAGTCACATCTGGCCCACCCTAATGGCGATATCTCGAAAAGGCGTCCACCTATAGACCTAATGCCCACTCCCTCTTAAAATGCTCAGTAACACCTTTCGTTTGATACCCATATCGTACAAACATTCTAGAGTCACCCCTGGCCCACCCTAATGGCGATTTCTCGAAAAGGCGTCCACCTATAGACCTAATGCCCACTCCCTCTTAAAATGCTCAGTAACACCTTTCGTTTGATACCCATATCGTACAAACATATTCTAGAGTCACCCCTGCCCACCCTAATGACGATATCTCGAAAAGGCGTCCACCTAATAGACCTCATGCCCACTCCCTCTTAAAATGCTCAGTAACACCTTTCGTTTGATATCCATATCGTACACACATTCTAGAGTCACCCTTGGTCCACCTTTATGGCGATATCTCGAAAAGGCGTCCACCTATAGAACTAAGGATTACTCCCTTTTAAAATACTCATTACCATCTTTCATTTGATACCCATATCATACAAACACATTCTAGAGTCACCCCTGGCCCACCCTAATGGCGACATTTCGAAAAGGCGTCCACCTATAGACCTAATGCCCACTCCTTCTTAAAATGCTCAGTAACACTTTTCGTTTGATACCCATATCGTACAAACATTCTAGAGTCACCCCTGGCCCACCCTAATGGCGATATCTCGAAAAGGCGTCCACCTGTAGACCTAATGCCCACTCCCTCTTAAAATGCTCAGTAACACCTTTCATTTGACTCCCATATCGTACAAACACATTCTAGAGACACCCCTGGTCCACCTTTATGGCGATATCTCGAAACGGCGTCGACCTATGGAACTAAGGATCACTCCTTTTCAAAATACTCATTAACAGCTTTCATTCGATACCCATATCGTACAAACATATTCTAGAGTCACCCCTGGTCCACCTTTATGGCGATTTCTCGAAAAGGCGTTCACCTATAGAACTAAAGCCCATTCCCTTTTAAAATACTCATTACCACCTTTCATTTGATACCCATATCGTACAAACACATTCTAGAGTCACCCCTAGTCCACCTTAATGGCGATATCTCGAAAAGGCGTCCACCGATAGACCTAAGGCCCACTCCCTCTTAAAATGCTCAGTAACACCTTTCATTTGATACCCATATCGTACAAACAAATTCTAGAGTCAGCCCTGGTCCACCTTTATGGCGATATCCCTAAATGGCGTCCATCAATAGAACTATGACCTACTCTCTCTTAAAATACTCTTTAATACCTTCCATTTGATACACATGTCATACAACCACATTCCAGGGTTACCCTAGGTCCATTTTCCTACATGGTGATTTCCCTTATTTTGTCTCCATAGCTCTCAACTGAGTATGTAATGTTCGGTTACACCCGAACTTAGCCTTCCTTACTTGTTTTTCTTTATTATTGCATTGTCATTGGGTTCTGAACTATATTCCAAGTTTCAAGGTTGTAGCTTATCGGGAAGTTACTTAAATTTTAAATTCGTTCACAACGGCCTGTCAAGTCAACCTAAATAAAGCCGTTTTAAATCTATATGACTACTGAAAACAAATGTCGTTATTCTTTGTTATTTTGCGCAAAAATTTTAATCACTTTTTTACATCAGAACTTTTGAAAAGTATACAATAAGCAGAAAGTTACCTATATGACTTCAAAACGTTTTTTTTCAAAACCTTCTAAGCAACAATTTGTAAAAATTCCAAAAATTAACTAATCTAAATTTATCCTTTCAT